>NC_134688.1:482368899-482668899 GCF_050947455.1 Rhinoderma darwinii | reverse complement strand
ACGTCGCACCGCCCCCTGTCCTCTCCCCTGCCTGAGCGCTCCTCCTACCACCAGCATCGCCGTCCTGTCCTATTCATCTGTGCCAGATTGGCAGTGCAGTGTAGCGGCTATCACCGGGCCCGGGCACCCGCCCCCTCCCTCCCGATTGGTAGTGCAGTGTGGCGGCTATCACCGGGCCCCCGCCCCCTCCCTCCCCTCATGCCTAGTGTTGTGATGCTACTAGGCATGAGGGGGCCCGTGCCGCCAGGCCTGGTACATAAAATGTAATGTGCCTGTCAGGGCGACACGGGCCCCCCCATGCCGCGGGCCCCGTAGCAGCTGCTACGGCTGCTACTGTGGTAGTTACGCCACTGAACGGGCCCCCTTCCCACGCGGGGCCCTTGTGCAGCTGCACCGGCTGCACATGCGGTATGTCCGCCCCTGATATCGACAACATTAGAGAAACCTTCAACCTACAGTCCCTGCAACAGCTCCCCACAACTGCTCAGTGCTCTTTACCATTACTGATGGAAGCTTTCCACCCTATTCACCATATGTGCACGTGACCCAATTCCATCCCACCTCATCCCCAAACTTACTACTGTGCGTATGACATCCCTAACACATCTCTCAACCTATCACTATCCCCTGGCATATTTCCTTCTTTATTTAATCATTCAACCATCACACCCATCCTTAGGAAAGACCTCCCTTAACCAGTCCTCTTTGTCCAACTATCGCCCCCTCTCGCTACTGCCCTTTTCTTCAAAATTTTGCTCAAAACTTTCTCTTTGACATCTACAAACTGGCTCCTAACCCCATTACACTATTACCAAAGTGACTAATAACCTTTTAACTGCCAAAGTCGCCGCATTCTACATTACTCTGGACTCCTCCTTCTACATTACTCTGTGCTCCTCCTTCTACATTACTCTGTGCTCCTCCTTCTAGACCTGTCCTCTGCCTTCTACATTACTCTGTGCTCCTCCTTCTAGACCGGTCCTCCACCTTCTACATTACTCTGTGCTCCTCCTTCTAGACCTGTCCTCTGCCTTCTACATTACTCTGTGCTTTTCCTTCTAGACCTGTCCTCAGCCTTTTACATCACTCTGTGCACCTCCTCCTAGACCTGTCCTCAGCCTTTTACATCACTCTGTTCTCCGCCTTCTAGACCTGTCCTCCACCTTCTACATTACTCTGTGCTCCTCCTTCTAGACCTGTCCTCTGCCTTTTACATTACTCTGTCCTCCTCCTTCTAGACCTGTTGTCATGGAGCGGGGTGTGGACCTACTGGGCCGTACTGCATAGCGGGATTGCAGCTGGCCAAACAGGTATGGTACAGAGTCTATAGTCCAGAACAGGGTACCTGAGGCAGAGTAGACAGTAGCAAGGCAGCCTCGGCTGGGACCAGGCAGCAGGTAAACGTCAGGCATCGAGTAGTAGAACAGGCATGGAGATGCAGCACAACACGACAACAGCTCAGCACGGCAGTAGACCAGGATGGTACAGATAGCACAGGAAACAGGATACAGGAACGGGAAACACTGGGAAGCTGTAAGACACTTAGGAGGCCATTTGCAAGACAAACTAAGGGAAACAACAACAATGCTCAGACGAGGATAAGAAGGGCGGTGACCCTTTTATAGTCCAGGAGTTCATGAGTTGATGATGATGATTTTCAGGTGCGCACGCTGGCCCATTATGAGCGGGCACCCTCCGGGAGACAGGCTCAATACGTGAGTGTCGGCGCCTTACAGGGGGACGAAGCAGCAGGACATCCATGGCCGCGGTCATCAAGGGGTAAGTTAGAACGACAGACTGCGACCATAGACGTTACAATATCCCCCCTCTTACGTCCCCTCTTCTTGGGGCCAGAATGGGAGAGAAACTTCCTTATGAGGACAGGGGCATCGATGTTCTCCTCTGGCTCCCAAGACCTCTCTTCTGGGCCGAATCCCCTCCAATCCACCAAACAAAACATCCTTCCTCCCACCTTCTTGGTGGCTAGAATCTCCCTTATCTCGAAAGTCCCTGACGAACCCGCCAGGAGCTACTGCGGAACTAGGAGTCCTAGAGTAGCGGTTCAGGACCACGGGCTTCAGCAAGGAGACATGGAAGGAGTTAGGGATCTTGAGTGTAGGAGGCAGCCGCAGCATGTACGACACCGGGTTAATTTGTAGCAGGATCTCGATGGGTCAGAGGAACCTGGGAGCAAATTTGCAGGACGACACCCTCAGCCGGATATTCTCGTACCTGGAAGAAACTGGGGAGGATCCCGTCTTCTAGTATCTGCTTTTCTCTTCATGCGATCCACTGCCAGCAGAATAGAAGATCTGGTCTGTTGCCATATTTGCAGAAAGTCCCTGAAGGTCGAGTCAGATGCAGGCACCTGAGACATAGTAGAGACAGGAAGAGGTATTCGAGGATGTTGGTCGTAGGCTATGAAGAATGGGCTGGATGTGGTGGACTCACTAGTATGGTTATTATAGGAGAATTCTGCTCACGGGAGCAGCTGCACCCAGTCATCATGTCGTCTGGAGACAAAGTGCCGCAGATAGTTCTCCATAATTTGGTTAATCCTCTCGACTTTCCCATTGGACTGAGGATGATAGGCCGAAGAGAAGTCCGACTTTACCCCAAGTAGACCGCAGAGTGCTCTCCAAAACGTCGAAGTTAACTGGACCCCTCGATCCAAAACAATATGCAGGGGCAAGCCATGCAGACGGAAGATGTGTTGTATGAAGAGGTCAGCCAGTCGAGCAGCAGAAGGCAGGCCAGTCAGAGGAACAAAATGAGCCATTTTAGAGAATCGATCCACCACCACCCAGATCACACTGCATCCCGCAGAGAGAGGGAGATCCGTGACAAACTCCATTGCAACATGCTGCCAGGGGGCATCGGCCATAGGCAGTGGTTGGAGAAGACCAGCTCGTCTGGAGTGGGCAACTTTATTAGCTGCGCTTACCGTGCATGAGGAGACTAAGTCCCTGACATCTTTGGGCAGCGTGGGCCACCAGAACTGATGGGCGATTAGTTGTTGGGTCTTATGAGTCCCCGCGTGACCTGCCAGCTTGGAGCTGTGACCCCAGCGAAGGATTCTTCCTCTGTCTGCAAGACGAACAAAAGTTCTTCCTGGAGGAATGTCTCTAACCTGCAGAGGGTTCACAGAGGACATGCAGGAAGGATCAATAATATTCTGTGGAGACTCCACATTGTCCTCTGTTCGAATGACCTAGACAAGGCATCGGCCCTCACATTCTTGTCGACAGGTCGGTAGTGGAGTTCTAACCGGAATCGAGCAAAGAATACCGACCACCTGGCTTGACGAGGATTCAACCGTTGAGCTGTCTCTAAATAGGTCAGATTCTTGTGATCCATGAAGACCAGTATAGGGTGGACTGCGCCTTCCAATAGGTGTCTCCACTCCTGCAGGGCCAGTAATTCCGGATCCCCAATCCAGTAGTTGCGCCCTGCGGAAGAAAACAGTTTGGAATAGTAGCCACATACCACCGTCTTGCCTTTAGAACCTCTCTGGAACAACAGTGCACCTGCACTAACAGAGGAAGTGTCCACCTCTAAAGATAACTGTAGGGACACACCAGGGTGGTTAAGTATAGAGGCTGACGTGAAGGCTTTTTTCAGGGTCTCAAATGCGGCTTCAGCCTCCAGAGTCCACATTTTGGCATTCATACCCTTCTTCGTGATCGGGGCTGTCAATGACGAGAAGTTGGGGATGAACAGCCGGTAGAAGTTGGCGAATCCCAGGAAGCATTGTATGGCCCTTAAAGGGAACCTGTCACCAGCATGTCACCTATTAAACTTTACTTATCCCTCACTGGCCGCTGCTATCAAAAGTTCATTGCCGTTATCCCCTCTCCTAAACTCCTCCTCCGACTGTAAATAACGTTCTGCAAACATTTCGCGCCTTTTATCGCAATAATCCGGTGTCCCTTTGTGCGCACACACCAGAAGAGGACATCACTGCACAAGCACGGGATTTTGTGTGCTGGGGGAAGGCGAGGAGCTGTCAATCAAAAGTAAGGAGGCGGAGTAAACTTGGAAACACTTGAGGACTGAAGATATGACTCTTTTCAAACGAAGATTTGACTCTTTTCAAATGAAGATTTGACTCTTATGCTCATCAGCATACGGTGTGGGAACACTAAAAAACTGAATACTAAAGCTACAGAGCTGACTAAGAAGATAATTATAGGTTATATAGAAATGATTTTTCACCCACTACCACCTGGTATTGCTGGTTTAATAGGTGAAATGCTGGTGACAGGTTCCCTTTAAGCTTTGGGGGCATGGCCACTCCAGAATAGCCTTTACCTTCTCAGGGTCCAACTTGAGGCCCTGATCGGAGATGATATAGCCCAGGAAGGGAAGAGATCTTTTTTCAAACATGCACTGCTCCAGCTTGGCATAAAGATGATTCTCCCTTAAACTAAGCAACACCTGGCGGACATGACTCTGATGAGTTACTGGATCTGGGGAAAAAATCAAAATGTCATCGAGATACACCACAACACAGACTTAGAGGAGATCATGAAAAATTTAATTGATAAATTCTTGAAACACTGCGGGGGCGTTACACAGGCCGAAGGGCATCACTAGGTATTCATAGTGCCCGTCACGAGTATTAAATGCGGTCTTCCACTCGTCACCCTGATGAATCCGAATCAGGTTGTAGGCCCCCCGCAAGTCCAGTTTCGAAAAAAAAAATTGCCTCCCGTATGCGATCAAACCGTTCTGAAATTAAAGGCTGACATGGGGTTCGTTGAGTTAATACACGATCAACAGAGCCAGTGACGACAGGGCAACTCCAACAGGGTTTATTTCATCCAATGCTGACAAAACAAGTCGCGTTCAATGCAGGAACAACACACAGTCCACAAAATAAGGTGATCACAGGAACATCCTCAGAGCGCCGGCCTCAGCTTCAGCTCTCCTGAAGGACTAAATCCAGAAGATCTCCATCCTCCCCAGGACAAGCCCTTATATACCCCTCAGGGGGAGGAACATCTTGGCAGTTTCTAGTCACCATCATTATAATGACTTTAGTTTGTATTTCTACTGTCTGTATGTGAGTTGTGTCTTTTGTACTATTATGTGTATTGCCCAACTATTGTCTGCCACAGCCGGGATGAGAACACAGTGGGGGGGGGGGGGGGGAGATAATTGGATCTGCTTGATTTGCTGGTCTGCACTCTAGCTGAGTGATGGTGGTGCCTCCTGATGACCCCCTGTGGAGACTGGACAATGACAACACTTTATGTCTTGTGGCTGCACCTCTGACTCATCTGATTGCCCATAGGCTGGAAACAGGACCTGTGGTACCGGATTACAGAATCATTCCTCTGCTGAGGGCTCACAATAAACCACACATAATGCACCATCACAACCTCTCCCCTCATATAATAAGTGAGCTGGCCACGTGGCCTACACAGGCCGCTGGCCACTTCACTCACAAGCAACTTATTGCAATTCAATAGGAAATGTCCACAGGCTGTAAAGAAAGTCCACTGCACATGTATATCCGAGGCAAAGAGAAATGTCTGGAAACACTATCACAAGGTTCAAGAAATTTCTACAAAAGTGCCACATCATCTGTTCGTTTTGGAAGACCTGATCCGGTGGCTTCCAGGACAGTCCAGTCCGTGAGATGGAGTCTCTGGGGTCAGGAGGTTTCTTGGGACCTTTTATCCAGTTTACTGGTTTCTGCAGACTCCACATGGACCATCCAGACACTTTCCTCCCCACTGCATCCCACCACAATATATTGGGTAATGCTGGCCGGCTATCTGACCCATCACCCAGGCAAAGATCACACCAGAAAATACAGTCACTGCTCAGTATTGTAGTGAGTCCAGAGAATTTGGTGGCAAAAGATGGGGAGATAGAAGTCCAATCGGTTTCAGAAAACAAGGGCCAACCAAGTCTCACCATCATGAAGGTCACCACTGTTGTTGGGACCAGTCTCTTGTTGTTCTTCGCAGACCTGCTCCTCCAACGCTACTTTTTCCCCCTTAGAACTTGCTGACACTCCAGTGTCATCCTCATCCATGTTGGAAGACTGTGCGCCTGGAGAGTCCATACTGACCGTAACATCCACAACATCATTGGACAAAGACAAATCAGACCTCAAGGTAACAACACAGCTGGATTCCTCAACCTCTTGGAAATGCCGGGATGAAGGGAATGCAGGAAACACATCGCCAGGAGAAGCACAAACATCATTGCTCACTAGTGGGTCTGTTTTGTGTGACAACCTCAGTTGGGCTTTCAGAACTGGGACTGGTGATCTCAATGCTAAAGGTTTCAGGAGGTCCAGTGCTAGTTATATCTCTGTCTTCATCATCCACACCAGCGTTAGTTATTGCTCCTGTATCTTCATCATCCACAGGATTTGTTTCTGTAGATATATAGACATCCTCTGTATGAATTCCTTCCGGTCCTGAATTAAGTTCAGAATCTTTTCCCTCTTCCTGGTGCTTCCATGTCTTATGGGATATGCTGCCCCCACACTCCACATCACTCACCTCAGGACACTCCGGAGTTTTCTCTTGAGATCTGTAGCGATCAGAGCCTGGAGCAGCAGCACAATCCTTATAACACTGTGCTGGCCGTTCCCACCATGTTTGCGGCACCTCTCGCTCCGCTGTTGCCAGACACCAATTCCAGTCCCAGAACTTATCATTCTTGGAGGCCAAACATCCCAGAACATCCATGGTCTCCTGGTGCAACTCCCTAGCTCGCACAAGAACTTGTTCCTTCCTTGCCATAGTCAGAGCCTTATCCCAAGCCAAGCATTCAATGTCTTCTGTAGCCTTTGGTCCGAGACAGTCCATTGCCTCCTGGTAAACCACAATTGCTCTCCTCACGATAGACATTCTGGTGTGCAGACCTCTGTCCATCTCTCCGGCACTCTGTTGATCCCACTTCTGACGCCAATCGGTAGTTAATGCATGGACGAAGGGATCTTGATTAAGAAGAACCCGGCTACGGCCGGGGATGAGGATTTACGAATGAAGCCCCTCTCCAGATTCTCCTTAATATAGGTCGACATAGACTGAGTCTCTGGTAGGGGGAGAGGGTATACTCTACTGCGAGGAGGGGATGAATCAGGAACCAAGTTGATCGGACAATCATAGGCACGATGAGGCGGCAAGGTCTCTGCTTCCTTCTTGTCGAAGACATCAGCCAACTGAGAAGAAACACGAAGGCAACTCTGCCAATGACTGATGCAGAGAAGGCTGCGGTGGATGGATATGACCAAGACAGCGGTCGAGACACTTGGAACCTCTCCGGAGTTCCAATACAGGACTGGGGCGTGCAAACGGAGCCAAGGCAAACCCAGCAGCACGGGGTTGACGGCCTTGGGCAGAACAAACAGGGAGATGAGCTCAGTGTGAAGAGCTCCCACTTGAAGTCTCAATGGCTTGGTAACTAAAAAAACTGGATCAAGCAAAGGCAGTCCATCTACCGAGTCAACGATCATCTGCATTTCCAGGCGGACAGTGGGAGACTGAAGTAGATCCACAAGGTCTCGACGGATGAAATTAGCTGCAGAGCCAGAGTCCAGGTAGGCAGAAATGGAGATGGAGCCTCTCGCCAGCGACGATGGTCACGGCAATAAACAGTTTGGAAGAGATTTCACTATTAAATGCAGTAGCGCCCAGGGTTGTCTCCCCAACCAAACCTAGGCATTGGGGTTTCTTGGTTTCTGCGGACACAGACACACGACATGGCCAGCGAGGATGCAATACAGACAGAGACCAGAGGTGCGCCTGCGCTCTTTCTCTTGTATAGACAATTTTAGGCGATCCACCTGCATCGGCACCTCGGGCGTAGAAGTTATGAAGGCAAGAGGGATTGTTGAAAGTTGGGCGCCAATCTAGGAAGCTGTCTCTCCTGTTGCATCTCATGAGACCTCTCCCTGAGCCTTATATCTAACTGAGTAGCAAGCAGAATCAGGTCGTCCAAGGCAGGTGGTAGGTCTCAGGCAGCAAGTTCGTCCTCGATCCTGGGCGACAGGCCATGCCAGGAGGATGCCACCAAGGCCTCATTGTTCCAGGACAGCTCTCCCGCCAGGGTCCGGAACTGGATGGTGTATTCGCTCACGGAGGAGTCCTCTTGGCGAAGGTTGAAGATAGTCGTGGCTGCCGACGAAACACGTCCTGGCTCCTCAAAAACATTACGGAACAACCGCACGAACCCCTGGAAGTCTTGAGTCCATGTCGTTCCCAGATTGGGTTCGTCCATGCCAGGGCCTTGCCAGCAAGTAGGGACACGATGAAGGCGATCTTGGTTCCGTCCGACGGCAATGCTCGGGCGTGCAGGGAAAAATGGATATAGCATTGGTTCAGAAATCCCCTGCACGTATTTGCGTCTCCATGGAACCGGGAAGGTAATCCGAACTGGAACCGCCAGGAGAAGTAGCAGGAGGGTCGGTCAGAGGAGCTTGTAGAGGAAATGGAAGCAGTTAGCGCACCTAGCTGCTGCGCCATGGAGTCCACTGCTACAAGAAGTTGATCCTGTCTTGTTCGGAGATCCTGCAGGTCCGCCTGAATGGCTTGGGAGGGTGACATGCCCTTAAATTGACCAGCGGGGTCCATGGCCTGAGCGTACTGTCACGGGGCTGGGTGTGGACCCACTGGGCCGTACCGTGTAGCGGGATGGCAGCTGGCCAAACAGGTATGGTACAGAGTCTATAGTCAAGAAAAGGGTACCTGAGGCAGTGTAGACAGTAGCAAGGCAGGCTCGGCTGGAACCAGGCATCAGGTAGACGTCAGGCGTGGAGTAGTAGAACAGGCGTGGAGATGCAGAACAACACGAAAACAGCTCAGCACGGCAGTAGACCAGGATAGTACAGATAGTACGGAAAACGGATACAGAAACGGGAAACACTGGGTAGCTGGAAAGAGACTTAGGAGACCATTTGCAAGACAGACTAAGGGAAACAACAACAACGCTCAGGCGAGGATAAGAAGGGCGGTGAGCCTCTTATAGTCCAGGAGTTGATGATGATGATTGCTGGCCCTTTAAGAGCGGGCACGAGCGCACGTGCGCACCGTCCGAGAAACAGGCTCGATACCCGACAGTGAGTGCTGGCGCCTTACAGGGGGGCGACGCAGCACAGCAGCAGGACGTCCATGGCCGCGGTCATCAAGGGGTAAGTTAGAACGACAGACCGCGGCCATAGACGTTACACCTGTCCTCTGCCTTCTACATCACTCTGTTCTCCTCCTTCTAGACCTGTCCTCTGCCTTCTACTTTACTCTGCTCCTCCTGCTAGACCTGTCCTCTGCCTTCTACATTGCTCTGTGCTCCCTTTTCTAGACCTGTCCTCTGTCTTCTACATTACCCTGTGCTCCTTCTTCTATTCCTCTCCTCCACCTTCTACATTACTCTGTGCTCCTCCTTCTAGACCCGTCGTCAGCCTTTTACATCACTCTGTGCTCCTCCTTCTAGACCTGTCCTCTGCCTTCTACATTACTCTGTGCTCTTCCGTCTAGACCTGTCCTCTGCCTTCTACATTGCTCTGTGCTCCTCCTTCTAGACCTGTCCTCTGCCTTCTACATTGCTCTGTGCGCCTCCTTCTAGACCTGTCCTCTGCCTTCTACATTACGGTTCTCCTCCTTCTAGACCTGTTCTCCACCTTCTACATTACTCTTTGCTCCTCCGTCTAGACCTGTCCTCAGTCTTTTACATCACTCTGTTCTCCCCGTTCTAGACCTGTCCTCTGCCTTTTACATTACTCTGTGTACCTCCTTTTAGACCTGTCCTCCGCCTTCTACATCTCTCTGTGCTCCTCCTTCTAGACCTGTCCTCTGCCTTCTACATCACTCTGTGCTCCTCCTTCTAGAACTTTCCTCTACCTTCTATAATACTCTGTGCTCCTCCTTCTAGAACATTCCTCTGCCTTCTACATTACTCTGTGCTCCTACTTCTAGACCTGTCCTCTGCCTACTACATTACTCTGTGCTTCTCCTTCTAGACCTGTCCTCTGCCTTCTGCATTACTCTATGCTCCTTTTTCTAGACCTCTCCTCCACCTTCTACATTTCTCTGTGCTCCTCCTTCTAGACCTGTCCTCTGCCTTCTACATTACTCTGTGCTCTTCCGTCTAGACCTGTCCTCTGCCTTCTACATTGCTTTGTGCTCCTCCTTCTAGACCTGTCCTCTGCCTTCTACATTGCTCTGTGCGCCTCCTTCTAGACCTGTCCTCTGCCTTCTACATTACGGTTCTCCTCCTTCTAGACCTGTTCTCCACCTTCTACATTACTCTTTGCTCCTCCGTCTAGACCTGTCCTCAGTCTTTTACATCACTCTGTTCTCCCCGTTCTAGACCTGTCCTCTGCCTTCTACATTACTCTGTGTACCTCCTTTTAGACCTGTCCTCCGCCTTCTACATCTCTCTGTGCTCCTCCTTCTAGACCTGTCCTCTGCCTTCTACATCACTCTGTGCTCCTCCTTCTAGAACTTTCCTCTACCTTCTATAATACTCTGTGCTCCTCCTTCTAGAACATTCCTCTGCCTTCTACATTACTCTGTGCTCCTACTTCTAGACCTGTCCTCTGCCTACTACATTACTCTGTGCTTCTCCTTCTAGACCTGTCCTCTGCCTTCTGCATTACTCTATGCTCCTTTTTCTAGACCTCTCCTCCACCTTCTACATTTCTCTGTGCTCCTCCTTCTAGACCTGTCCTCTGCCTTCTACATTACTCTGTGCTCTTCCGTCTAGACCTGTCCTCTGCCTTCTACATTGCTCTGTTCTCCTCTATCTAGACCTGTCCTCTGCTTTCTACATCACTGTTCTCCTTCTAGACCTGTCGTCAGCCTTTTACATCACTCTGTGCTCCTCCTTCTAGACCTGTCCTCTGCCTTCTACATTACCCTGTGCTCCTCCTCCTAGACCTGTCCTCTGCCTTCTACATTACTCTGTGCTCCTACTTCTAGACCTGACCTCTGCCTTCTACATTGCTCTGTGCTCCTCCTTCTAGACCTTTTCTCTGCCTTCTACATTACCGTTCTCCTCCTTCTAGACCTGTTCTCCACCTTCTACATTACTCTTTGATTTTCCGTCTTCTAGACCTGTCCCCTGCCTTCTATATTACTCTGTGCTTCTCCTTCTAGACCAATCCTCTGCCTTCTACATTACTCTGTGCTCCTCCTCCTAGACCTGTCCTCTGCTTCTACATTACTCTGTTCTCCCCCTCCTAGACCGGTCCTCTGCTTCTACATTACCCTGTGCTCCTCCTTCTAGACCAGTCCTCTGCCTTCTACATTACTCTGTGCTCCTCCTTCTAGACCTGTCCTCCGCCTTCTACATTACTCTGTTCTCCCCCTCCTAGACCTGTCCTCTGCCTTCTACATTACTCTGTGCTCCTTCTTCTAGACCTGTCCTCTGCCTTCTATACTACTCTGTGCTCCTCCTCTTTCTAGACCTGTCCTCTGCCTTCTACATTACTCTGTGCTCCTCCTTCTAGACCTGTCCTCTGCCTTCTACATTACTCCGTACTCATCCTTTAAGACCTGTCCTCTGCCTTCTACATTACTCTGTGCTCCTCTTTCTAGACCTGTCCTCCGCCTTCTATATTACTCTGTGCTCCTCCTTCTAGACCTGTCCTCTGCTTTCTACATTACTCCGTACTCATCCTTCTAGACCTGTCCTCAGCCTTTTTACATCACTCTCTGCTCCTCCTTCTAGACCTGTCCTCTGCCTTCTACATTACTCTGTTCTCCTCCTTCTAGACCTATATTGTGTATAGTGATATGGATTGTGTATAATGTTTTGGATTGTGTATAGTGAAAAATATTATGTATAGTGATATGTATTGTGCATAGTGATATGGATTGCGTGTAATAATATGTATTGTGTATAGTGATATGTATTGTGTATAGTGATAGGTACGAAGTATGGTGATATGTACTGTGTATAGTGATATGTACGGTGTATGGTGATTTGTACTGTGTATGGTGATATGTACTGTGTATGGTGATATGTACTGTGTATAGTTATATGTACTGTGTATAGTGATATGTACGGAGTATGGTGATATGTACTGTGTATAGTGATATGTACTGTGTATAGTGATATGTACTGTGTATGGTGATATGTACTGTGTATGGTGATATGTACGGTATATAGTGATATGTACTGTGTATGGTGATATGTACTGTGTATAGTGATATGTACTGTGTATGGTAATATGTACGGTATATAGTGATATGTACTGTGTATGGTGATATGTACTGTGTATAGTGATATGTACTGTGTATGGTAATATGTACTGTGTATGATTTGTACTGTGTATGGTGATATGTACTGTGTATGGTGATATGTACTGTGTATAGTTATATGTACTGTGTATAGTGATATGTACGGAGTATGGTGATATGTACTGTGTATAGTGATATGTACTGTGTATAGTGATATGTACTGTGTATGGTGATATGTACTGTGTATGGTGATATGTACGGTATATAGTGATATGTACTGTGTATGGTGATATGTACTGTGTATAGTGATATGTACTGTGTATGGTGATATGTACGGTATATAGTGATATGTACTGTGTATGGTGATATGTACTGTGTATAGTGATATGTACTGTGTATGGTAATATGTACTGTGTATGGTGATATGTACTGTGTATAGTGATATGTACGGTGTATGGTGATATATACGGCGTATGGTGATAGATACTGTGTATAGTGATATGTACTGTGTATAGTGATTTGTACTGTTTAGTGATATGTACAGAGTATGGTGATATGTACTGTGTATAGTTATATTTACTGTGTATAGTGATATGTACGGAGTATGGTGATATGTACTGTGTATAGAGATATGTACTGTGTATAGTGATATGTACGGAGTATGGTGATATGTACTGTGTATAGTGATATGTACTGTGTATGGTGATATGTACTGTGTATAGTGATAGGTACGGGGTATAGTGATATGTATGGAGTATGGTGATATGTCTGGAGTATAGTGATATGTACTGTGTATGGTGATATGTCTGGTGTATGGTGATATGTACTGTGTATGGTGATATGTACTGTGTATAGTGATATGTACTGTGTATGGTAATACGTACTGAGTATGGTGATATGTACTGTGTATAGTGATATGTACGGAGTATGGTGATATGTACTGTGTATAGTGATAGGTACGGAGTATGGTGATATGTACTGTGTTTGGTGATATGTACGGTGTATAGTGATATGTACTGTGTATAGTGATATGTACTGTGTTTGGTGATATGTACGGTGTATAGTGATATGTACTGTGTATAGTGATATGTACTGGGTATGGTGATATGTACTGTGTATAGTGATATGTACTGTGTATAGTGATATGTACGGAGTATGGTGATATGTACGGAGTATGGTGATATGTACTGTGTATGGTGATATGTACTGTGTATAGTGATATGTACTGTGTATAGTGATATGTACGGTGTATGGTGATATGTACGGAGTATGGTGATATGTACTGTGTATGGTGATATGTACTGTGTATGGTGATATGTACGGTGTATGGTGATATGTACTGTGTATGGTGATATGTACTGTGTATGTGATATGTACGGTGTATAGTGATATGTACTGTGTATGGTGATATGTACTGTGTATGGTGATATGTACGGTGTATGGTGATATGTACTGTGTATAGTGATATGTACGGAGTATGGTGATATGTACTGTGTATAGTGATATGTACGGTGTATAGTGATATGTACGGAGTATGGTGATATGTACTGTGTATGGTGATATGTACGGTGTATGGTGATATGTACTGTGTATGGTGATATGTACTGTGTATGGTGATATGTACGGTGTATGGTGATATGTACTGTGTATAGTGATATGTACGGAGTATGGTGATATGTACTGTGTATAGTGATATGTACGGTGTATAGTGATATGTACGGAGTATGGTGATATGTACTGTGTATGGTGATATGTACTGTGTATGGTGATATGTACGGTGTATGGTGATATGTACTGTGTATGGTGATATGTACTGTGTATAGTGATATGTACGGAGTATAGTGATATGTACTGTGTATAGTGATATGTACTGTGTATAGTGATATGTACTGTGTATGGTGATATGTACTGTGTATGGTGATATGTACGGTGTATAGTGATATGTACGGTGTATGGTGATATGTACGGTGTATAGTGATATGTACGGTGTATGGTGATATGTACTGTGTATGGTGATATGTACTGTGTATAGTGATATGTACGGAGTATAGTGATATGTACTGTGTATAGTGATATGTACTGTGTATAGTGATATGTACTGTGTATGGTGATATGTACTGTGTTTGGTGATATGTACGGTGTATAGTGATATGTACTGTGTATAGTGATATGTACTGTGTTTGGTGATATGTACGGTGTATAGTGATATGTACTGTGTATAGTGATAGGTACTGTGTATGGTGATAGGTACGGTGTATGGTGATATGTACTGTGTATGGTGATATGTACTGTGTATAGTGATATGTACTGTGTATAGTGATATGTACGGAGTATGGTGATATGTACTGTGTATGATGATATGTACGGTGTATGGTGATATGTACTGTGTATGGTGATATGTACTGTGTATGTGATATGTACGGTGTATAGTGATATGTACGGAGTATGGTGATATGTACGGTGTATGGTGATATGTACTGTGTATAGTGATATGTACGGAGTATGGTGATATGTACTGTGTATAGTGATATGTACGGTGTATAGTGATATGTACGGAGTATGGTGATATGTACGGTGTATGGTGATATGTACGGTGTATGGTGATATGTACGGTGTATGGTGATATGTACTGTGTATGGTGATATGTACTGTGTATGTGATATGTACGGTGTATAGTGATATGTACTGTGTATGGTGATATGTACTGTGTATGGTGATATGTACGGAGTATGGTGATATGTACTGTGTATAGTGATATGTACGGTGTATAGTGATATGTACGGAGTATGGTGATATGTACTGTGTATGGTGATATGTACGGTGTATGGTGATATGTACTGTGTATGGTGATATGTACTGTGTATGGTGATATGTACGGTGTATGGTGATATGTACTGTGTATAGTGATATGTACGGAGTATGGTGATATGTACTGTGTATAGTGATATGTACGGTGTATAGTGATATGTACGGAGTATGGTGATATGTACTGTGTATGGTGATATGTACTGTGTATGGTGATATGTACGGTGTATGGTGATATGTACTGTGTATGGTGATATGTACTGTGTATAGTGATATGTACGGAGTATAGTGATATGTACTGTGTATAGTGATATGTACTGTGTATAGTGATATGTACTGTGTATGGTGATATGTACTGTGTATGGTGATATGTACGGTGTATAGTGATATGTACGGTGTATGGTGATATGTACGGTGTATAGTGATATGTACGGTGTATGGTGATATGTACTGTGTATGGTGATATGTACTGTGTATAGTGATATGTACGGAGTATAGTGATATGTACTGTGTATAGTGATATGTACTGTGTATAGTGATATGTACTGTGTATGGTGATATGTACTGTGTTTGGTGATATGTACGGTGTATAGTGATATGTACTGTGTATAGTGATATGTACTGTGTTTGGTGATATGTACGGTGTATAGTGATATGTACTGTGTATAGTGATAGGTACTGTGTATGGTGATAGGTACGGTGTATGGTGATATGTACTGTGTATGGTGATATGTACTGTGTATAGTGATATGTACTGTGTATAGTGATATGTACGGAGTATGGTGATATGTACTGTGTATGGTGATATGTACGGTGTATGGTGATATGTACTGTGTATGGTGATATGTACTGTGTATGTGATATGTACGGTGTATAGTGATATGTACGGAGTATGGTGATATGTACGGTGTATGGTGATATGTACTGTGTATAGTGATATGTACGGAGTATGGTGATATGTACTGTGTATAGTGATATGTACGGTGTATAGTGATATGTACGGAGTATGGTGATATGTACGGTGTATGGTGATATGTACGGTGTATGGTGATATGTACGGTGTATGGTGATATGTACTGTGTATAGTGATATGTACGGTGTATGGTGATATGTACGGTGTATAGTGATATATACGGAGTATGGTGATATGTACTGTGTATAGTGATATGTACGGTGTATGGTGATATGTACGGTGTATGGTGATATGTACTGTGTATGGTGATATGTTCTGTGTATGGTGATATGTACTGTGTATAGTGATATGTACGGTGTATAGTGATATGTACTGTGTATAGTGATATGTACTGTGTATAGTGATATGTACTGTGTATGGTGATATGTACTGTGTATGGTGATATGTACGGTGTATAGTGATAGGTACGGAGTATGGTGATATGTACTGTGTATGGTGATATGTACGGTGTATGGTGATATGTACTGTGTATGGTGATATGTACTGTGTATGGTGATATGTACTGTGTATAGTGATATGTACGGAGTATAGTGATATGTACTGTGTATAGTGATATGTACTGTGTATAGTGATATGTACTGTGTATGGTGATATGTACGGTGTATGGTGATATGTACGGTGTATGGTGATATCTTCTGTGTATAGTTATATGTACTGTGTATAGTGATATGTACTGTGTATGGTGATATGTACTGTGTATAGTGTTATGTACTGTGTATAGTGATATGTACGGTGTATAGTGATATATACGGAGTATGGTGATATGTACTGTGTATGGTAATATGTACGGTGTATAGTGATATATACGGAGTATGGTGATATATACGGAGTATAGTGATATGTACTGTGTATAGTGATATGTACGGTGTATAGTGATATGTACTGTGTATGGTGATATGTACTGTGTATAGTGATATGTAATGTGTATGGTGATATGTACGGTGTATAGTGATATGTACGGAGTATAGTGATATGTACGGTGTATGGTGATATGTACTGTGTATAGTGATATGTACGGTGTATAGTGATATGTACTGTGTATGGTGATATGTACTGTGTATAGTGATATGTACAGTGTATAGTGATATGTACGGTGTATGGTGATATGTATTGTGTATGGTGATATGTACTGTGTATAGTGATATGTACTGTGTATGGTGATATGTACGGTGTATAGTGATATGTACTGTGTATAGTGTTATGTACTGTGTATAGTGATATGTATGGAGTATAGTGATATGTACTGTGTATGGTGATATGTACTGTGTATAGTGTTATGTACTGTGTATAGTGATATGTACGGTGTATGGTGATATGTACGGTGTATGGTGATATGTACTGTGTATAGTGATATGTACGGTGTATGGTGATATGTACTGTGTATAGTGATATGTACTGTCTATAGTGATATGTACGGAGTATAGTGATATGTACGGTGTATGGTGATATGTACTGTGTATAGTGATATGTACGGAGTATAGTGATATGTACTGTGTATGGTGATATGTACTGTGTATAGTGATATGTACTGTGTATGGTGATATGTATGGTGTATGGTGATATGTACTGTGTATAGTGATATGTACGGTGTATAGTGATATGTACTGTGTATAGTGATATGTACGGTGTATAGTGATATGTACTGTGTATAGTGATATGTACTGTGTATAGTGATATGTACTGTGTATAGTGATATGTACGGTGTATAGTGATATGTACTGTGTATAGTGATATGTACGGTGTATAGTGATATGTACTGTGTATAGTGATATGTACTGTGTATAGTGATATGTATGGTGTATAGTGATATGTACGGTGTATAGTGATATGTATGGTGTATAGTGATATGTACTGTGTATAGTGATATGTACGGTGTATAGTGATATGTACTGTGTATAGTGATATGTAATGTGTATGGTGATATGTACTGTGTATAGTGATATGTACTGTGTATAGTGATATGTACGGTGTATAGTGATATGTACTGTGTATAGTGATATGTACTGTGTATAGTGATATGTATGGTGTATAGTGATATGTACGGTGTATAGTGATATGTATGGTGTATAGTGATATGTATGGTGTATGGTGATATGTACTGTGTATAGTGATATGTACTGCGTATAGTGATATGTAATGTGTATGGTGATATGTACTGTGTATAGTGATATGTACTGTGTATGGTGATATGTACTGTGTATAGTGATATGTACTGTGTATAGTGATATGTACGGAGTATAGTGATATGTACTGTGTATAATGATAGGTACTGTGTATGGTGTTATGTACGGTGTATGGTGATATGTACGGAGTATAGTGATATGTACGGCGTATGGTGATATGTACTGTGTATAGTGATATGTACTGTGTATGGTGATTGGTACGGTGTATAGTGTTATGTACTGTGTATGGTGATATGTACTGTGTATAGTGATATGTACTGTGTATGGTGATATGTACGGTGTATAGTGATATGTACTGTGTATGGTGATATGTACGGAGTATGGTGATATGTACGGTGTATGGTGATATGTACGGTGTATGGTGATATGTACGGTGTATGGTGATATGTACTGTGTATGGTGATATGTACTGTGTATGTGATATGTACGGTGTATAGTGATATGTACTGTGTATGGTGATATGTACTGTGTATGGTGATATGTACGGAGTATGGTGATATGTACTGTGTATAGTGATATGTACGGTGTATAGTGATATGTACGGAGTATGGTGATATGTACTGTGTATGGTGATATGTACGGTGTATGGTGATATGTACTGTGTATGGTGATATGTACTGTGTATGGTGATATGTACGGTGTATGGTGATATGTACTGTGTATAGTGATATGTACGGAGTATGGTGATATGTACTGTGTATAGTGATATGTACGGTGTATAGTGATATGTACGGAGTATGGTGATATGTACTGTGTATGGTGATATGTACTGTGTATGGTGATATGTACGGTGTATGGTGATATGTACTGTGTATGGTGATATGTACTGTGTATAGTGATATGTACGGAGTATAGTGATATGTACTGTGTATAGTGATATGTACTGTGTATAGTGATATGTACTGTGTATGGTGATATGTACTGTGTATGGTGATATGTACGGTGTATAGTGATATGTACGGTGTATGGTGATATGTACGGTGTATAGTGATATGTACGGTGTATGGTGATATGTACTGTGTATGGTGATATGTACTGTGTATAGTGATATGTACGGAGTATAGTGATATGTACTGTGTATAGTGATATGTACTGTGTATAGTGATATGTACTGTGTATGGTGATATGTACTGTGTTTGGTGATATGTACGGTGTATAGTGATATGTACTGTGTATAGTGATATGTACTGTGTTTGGTGATATGTACGGTGTATAGTGATATGTACTGTGTATAGTGATAGGTACTGTGTATGGTGATAGGTACGGTGTATGGTGATATGTACTGTGTATGGTGATATGTACTGTGTATAGTGATATGTACTGTGTATAGTGATATGTACGGAGTATGGTGATATGTACTGTGTATGGTGATATGTACGGTGTATGGTGATATGTACTGTGTATGGTGATATGTACTGTGTATGTGATATGTACGGTGTATAGTGATATGTACGGAGTATGGTGATATGTACGGTGTATGGTGATATGTACTGTGTATAGTGATATGTACGGAGTATGGTGATATGTACTGTGTATAGTGATATGTACGGTGTATAGTGATATGTACGGAGTATGGTGATATGTACGGTGTATGGTGATATGTACGGTGTATGGTGATATGTACGGTGTATGGTGATATGTACTGTGTATAGTGATATGTACGGTGTATGGTGATATGTACGGTGTATAGTGATATATACGGAGTATGGTGATATGTACTGTGTATAGTGATATGTACGGTGTATGGTGATATGTACGGTGTATGGTGATATGTACTGTGTATGGTGATATGTTCTGTGTATGGTGATATGTACTGTGTATAGTGATATGTACGGTGTATAGTGATATGTACTGTGTATAGTGATATGTACTGTGTATAGTGATATGTACTGTGTATGGTGATATGTACTGTGTATGGTGATATGTACGGTGTATAGTGATAGGTACGGAGTATGGTGATATGTACTGTGTATGGTGATATGTACGGTGTATGGTGATATGTACTGTGTATGGTGATATGTACTGTGTATGGTGATATGTACTGTGTATAGTGATATGTACGGAGTATAGTGATATGTACTGTGTATAGTGATATGTACTGTGTATAGTGATATGTACTGTGTATGGTGATATGTACGGTGTATGGTGATATGTACGGTGTATGGTGATATCTTCTGTGTATAGTTATATGTACTGTGTATAGTGATATGTACTGTGTATGGTGATATGTACTGTGTATAGTGTTATGTACTGTGTATAGTGATATGTACTGTGTATGGTGATATGTACTGTGTATAGTGATATGTACTGTGTATGGTGATATGTACGGTGTATAGTGATATGTACTGTGTATGGTGATATGTATGGAGTATAGTGATATGTACTGTGTATAGTGATATGTACTGTGTATAGTGATATGTACAGTGTATAGTGATATGTATGGAGTATAGTGATATGTACTGTGTATGGTGATATGTATGGAGTATAGTGATATGTACTGTGTATAGTGATATGTACGGAGTATGGTGATATGTACTGTGTATAGTGATATGTACTGTGTATGGTGATATGTACGGTGTATGGTGATATGTACTGTGTATGGTGATATGTACGGTGTATAGTGATATGTACGGTGTATAGTGATATGTACGGTGTATAGTGATATGTACTGTGTATAGTGATATGTACGGTGTATGGTGATATGCACTGTGTATGGTGATATGTACTGTGTATAGTGTTATGTACTGTGTATGGTGATATGTACTGTGTATAGTGATATGTACTGTGTATAGTGATATGTACTGTGTATAGTGATATGTACGGTGTATAGTGATATGTACTGTGTATGGTGATATGTACGGTGTATAGTGATATGTACGGTGTATAGTGATATGTACGGTGTATAGTGATATGTACGGTGTATAGTGATATGTACGGTGTATGGTGATATGTACGGTGTATGGTGATATGTACTGTGTATGGTGATATGTACTGTGTATGGTGATATGTACTGTGTATAGTGATATGTACGGTGTATGGTGATATGTACTGTGTATAGTGATATATACGGTGTATGGTGATATGTACTGTGTATAGTGATATGTACGGTGTATGGTGATATTACATAGTTACATAGTTACATAGTTACATAGTTAGTACGGCTGAAAAAAGACACATGTCCATCAAGTCCAACCAAGGGAAGGGAAAAGGGAAGGAAAAATTTCTACACATAGGAGCTAATATTTTTTTGTTCTAGGAAATTATCTAACCCTTTTTTAAAGCCATCTACTGTCCCTGCTGTGACGGCTCCTGCGGTGTCTACTGTCCCTGCTGTGACCAGCTCCTGCGGTGTCTCCTGTCCCTGCTGTGACGGCTCCTGCGGTGTCTCCTGTCCCTGCTGTGACGGCTCCTGCGGTGTGTACTGTCCCTGCTGTGACGGCTCCTGCGGTGTGTCCTGTCCCTGCTGTAACGGCTCCTGCGGTGTCTCCTGTCCCTGCTGTGACGGCTCCTGCGGTGTCTCCTGTCCCTGCTGTGACGGCTCCTGCGGTGTCTCCTGTCCCTGCTGTGACGGCTCCTGCGGTGGCTATTCCATAAATTCACCGTTCTTACTGTAAAGAAGCCTTGTCGCCTCTGCAGCTTGAACCTTTTTTTCTCCAGACGGAGGGAGTGCCCCCTTGTTTTTTGAGGGGTTTTTACACGGAACAGGATATCACCATATTTTTTGTATGTGCCATTAATATATTTATATAAGTTAATCATGTCCCCCCTTAGTCGTCTTTTTTCAAGGCTAAATAGGTTTAATTCTTTCAATCTTTCCTCATAACTTAAATTCTCCATGCCCCTTATTAGCTTCGTTGCTCTTCTTTGTATTTTTTCCAACTCCAGGGCATCCTTTCTATGAACTGGAGCCCAGAACTGAACTGCATATTCTAGATGGGGCCTCACTAATGCTTTGTAAAGTGGCAATATTACATCTCTGTCCCGCGAGTCCAGGCCTCTTTTAATACACGACAATATCCTGCTGGCCTTTGAAGCAGCTGATTGACACTGCATGCTGTTATTGAGTTTATGATTTACAAGAACACCCAGATCCTTCTCAACAAGTGAATCCGCCAGTGTAGCGCCCCCTAGGACATATGATGCATGCAGGTTGTTGGTACCCAGATGCATAACTTTACATTTATCTACATTAAACTTCATTTGCCAAGTGGACGCCCAAACACTTAGTTTGTTTAAATCTGCCTGTAATTCATGAACATCTTCCATAGACTGAACTATATTACATAGCTTGGTGTCATCTGCAAAAATAGAAATAGTGCTATTAATCCCATCCTCTATATCATTAATAAATAAGTTGAATAATAGTGGTCCCAGCACTGAACCCTGGGGTACACCACTTATAACCGGTGACCATTCAGAGAAGGAATCATTGACCACAACCCTCTGGATACGTCCTGGAGCCAATTCTCAATCCAATTACAAACTATATTTTCTAAACCTATAGTCCGTAATTTACCCATTAGGCGTCTATGGGGGACTGTGTCAAACGCCTTTGCAAAGTCCAAAAACACTAAATCCACAGCGGCCCCTCTGTCTAGACTTCTGCTCACCTCTCATATAATCATTATATCCACAGCGGCCCCTCTGTCTAGACTTCTGCTCACCTCTCATATAATCATTATATCCACAGCGGCCCCTCTGTCTAGACTTCTGCTCACCTCTTCATAAAAACAGATTAGGTTAGTTTGACAACTTCTGTCCTTAGTAAAACCGTGCTGGCTGTCACTTATAATGCTATTTATTGTCACATAATCCTGTATATAGTCCCTCAATAGCCCCTCAAACATTTTCCCCACGATGGATGTTAAGCTTACTGGTCTATAATTACCCGGGGAAGACCTAGAGCCCTTTTTGAAAATAGGCACCACATTTGCCCTGCGCCAGTCCCTTGGCACTATACCAGTCACTAGAGATTCTCTGAATATTATGAAAAGGGGGACAGAAATAACTGAACTAAGCTCTTTAAGAATTCTAGGGTGTAACCCATCTGGTCCCGGAGCCTTGTGCACATTTATTTTATTTAATTTAGCTTGGACCATCTCTACATTCATCCAATTCAGTATATCAGCCGATATATTAACAGCACTGGCACCGGCTACATCAGCTGCTCAGCTCTGGCACCGGCTACATCAGCTCCTCAGCACTGGCACCGGCTACATCAGCTCCTCAGCACTGGCACCGGCTACATCAGCTGCTCTTTCTTCAGTTGTATATACAGAGCTAAAGAACCCATTTAGTAACTCTGCCTTCTCTTGATCCCCTGTGATCAACTCCCCATTACCATTATCTAGGGGTCCTACATGTTCAGACCTGGGCTTTTTTGCATTTATATGCTTGAAGAATTTTTTAGGATTTGTTTTACTATCCTTGGCCACCTGCCTTTCATTTTGTATTTTTGCTAATTTTATTACATTTTTACAGATTTTATTAAGCTCTTTATATTTTACAAAGGCTACAGCTGTACCCTCAGATTTGTATTTTTTATATGCCCTTTTTTTGTCATGTATTGCCCCTTTCACAGAAGGTGTAAGCCATGTGGGGTTTAATTTGAGTCGTTTATACTTGTTACCTGTAGGAATAAATTTTGCACTATAATAACTCAAAGTAGATTTGAAAATCTCCCATTTATCATTTGTTCCATTATTTGACATTAGTTCTTCCCAGTCTATATCCTGAATTGCCGCCTCATCCTGGGGAAATTGGCTTTCTTAAAATTAAATGTTTTTGCCCTCCCAGCCTGCGTTTGTTTTTTACAGTATAGGTAAAATGTAACTATATTGTGATCACTGTTACCGAGGTTTTCACGAACATTGACATTCCCCACAAGATCTGCATTATTAGAAATGACCAGATCCAACAGAGCTTCACCTCTAGTCGGGTCTTCCACAAACTGGCCCATAAAATTTTCCTGCAACAGGTTGAGGAAATGTCTCCCCTTTGCAGTTGAAGCTGAACCATGACACCAATTAATATCCCGGAAATTAAAATCTCCCATTATCACTACAGTACCCGCCTGTGCAGCCCGCTCCATCTGTTTATATAGCTGAACTTCCATCTCCTCAGTTATATTGGGGGGTCTATAGATTACACCAAAAGTAATTTTTTCAGTGTTTACCTCCCTTTCTAGTTCCACCCACAAGGTTTCAACCTCCTCACAGTCTTCACCCACTATTGTCTCTTTCACACTCGCCTTCATATCACTTCTCACATACAGACATACACCACCACCTTCATATCACTTCTCACATACAGACATACACCACCACCTTTCCTATTTGTCCTGTCTTTACGAAAAAGTGTAAAACCCTGTAGATTTACAGCCCAGTCATGTGAAGAGTCCAGCCATGTTTCAGCAACACCAACTATATCTATATTTTCTTCCAGTATCAAGGCCTCCAGCTCCCCCATTTTACTTGCTAGACTTCCGGCATTTGTGAACATACACTTTAACTTGCCTGTCAGTTTTTCACTTTTATTATCAGAAATGTGATTTGACATTAATCGGTCCTTTTTATTTACACTGATGTTTTGTAACGAAAGGATCTCCTTATCCTGTTGTCCAGTCCTCTCCCCACATTCTGTTTCTCCCCCCACCAATATAGTCTGACCCCTCTCTAACCTGGCTACCCCTTTTTTTTCTACATTGACCTCCCTCCTCAGCCCTAGTTTAAATACTCCGCCACCCCAGCTAGAATTCTCTCCCCCAGCACAGCGGACCCCCTTCCATTTAGGTGCAAATCATCTGCAGAATACAGTTTGTACCCCAATGAAAAGTCAGCCCAGTGCTCTAGGAACCCAAATCCTTCTCCTCTACACCAAGACTTCAGCCATGCATTTACCTCCCTGAGCTCCCGCTGTCTTTCCTGTGATGCGCATGGCACAGGCAGGATTCCTGAGAATACAACCTTGGAGGTCCTTCCCTTCAGCTTGTAGCCTAGTTCTTTAAAATTATTCTTAAGGCTCCTCCACCTACCATTTATTCTGTCGTTGGTACCGACATGGACCACGACAGCTGGATCATCACCAGCCCCTCCCAGCAATTTGTCCACCCGTTCCACCACATGCCGAACCCTGGCACCAGGGAGACAGCAAACCATTCGGTTGAGGTGGTCTTGGCGACAAATAATTCTATCCGTCTTCCTGATTATAGAATCCCCTACGACTATCAATTGTCTTGGCTTACCTGCATTACCATCCCGCCGACTACTAGCTGGGCTGTTCTCCCGGCTGTTAGGGAGATCAGTATCCACTAGGGCTGCCATTTCTGAGACTGACACCCTCGCATCATCACCCAACTTGGCAATTTTGCCTGGAATGTCAGAAACCGGATCGGCCTTCCTTTTCTTTGACCCCTTTCTACTGCCCCTAACTACATTAACCCAGCTACTTACCTGATCCTGCTCACCCATGTCTTCACCCTCCAGTTCTAACCCACTAACTGCATGCTCTGTGAGCAGCAAGCTCCGCTCAAAATTGTCTATCCTCCTCAGTGTTGCATTCTGCTCCTCCAGATCTCTAATACGAGCTTCCAGGTGAACAACATGCTCACATCTGCCACAGAGATATTCACCCTGGAACTCCGGCTCCAGTCGTGTATACATATGACAAACTGTGCACTGAAGAAAACCTCCAATCTTGCTGTCCATTATCCCAGTTACCAAAAAACAGCGAACAGGTGTTAACCAAAAAGATAAAGAAGTAGAAGAAGAAGTAGAAGAGCACTTACTTGGGCTTTAACTCCTCTTTTGAACTCCGGTTTTTGGAACTCCACTTAATATACAAACCACTTGCTATTCAAGGCACAGAGCGATATGTACTGTGTATAGTGATATGTACTGTGTATGGTGATATGTACGGTGTATAGTAATATGTACGGTGTATGGTGATATGTACTGTGTATGGTGATATGTACTGTGTATAGTGATATGTACGGTGTATAGTGATAGGTACGGAGTATAGTGATATGTACGGTGTATGGTGATTTGTACTGTTTAGTGATATGTACAGTGTATAGTGATATGTACTGTGTATGGTGATATGTACGGTGTATGGTGATATGTACGGTGTATGGTGATATGTACTGTGTATAGTAATATGTACTGTGTATAGTGATATGTACTGTGTATAGTGATATGTACGGAGTATAGTGATATGTACGGTGTATGGTGATATGTACGGTGTATGGTGATATGTACTGTGTATGGTGATATGTACGGTGTATAGTGATATGTACTGTGTATGGTGATATGTATTGTGTATAGTGATATGTACTGTGTATAGTGATATGTACGGTGTATAGTGATATGTACTGTGTATGGTGATATGTACTGTGTATAGTGATATGTACTGTGTATGGTGATATGTACGGTGTATGGTGATATGTACTGTGTATGGTGATATGTACTGTGTATGGTGATATGTACGGTGTATAGTGATATGTACTGTGTATGGTGATATGTATTGTGTATAGTGATATGTACTGTGTATAGTGATATGTACGGTGTATAGTGATATGTACTGTGTATGGTGATATGTACTGTGTATAGTGATATGTACTGTGTATGGTGATATGTACGGTGTATGGTGATATGTACTGTGTATGGTGATATGTACGGTGTATAGTGATATGTACGGTTTATGGTGATATGTACTGTGTATAGTGATATGTACTGTGTATAGTGATATGTACTGTGTATGGTGATATGTATGGAGTATAGTGATATGTACTGTGTATGGTGATATGTACGGTGTATAGTGATATGTACTGTGTATAGTGATATGTACGGTGTATGGTGATATGTACTGTGTATAGTGATGTGTATAGTGATATGTACGGAGTATGGTGATATGTACTGTGTATAGTGATATGTACTGTGTATGGTGATATGTACTGTGTATGGGGATATGTATTGTGTATAGTGATATGTACTGTGTATAGTGATATGTACAGTGTATAGTGATATGTACTGTGTATAGTGATATGTACGGTGTATAGTGATATGTACGGTGTATGGTGATATGTACGGTGTATAGTGATATGTACTGTGTATGGTGATATGTTCTGTGTATGGTGATATGTACTGTGTATAGTGATATGTACGGTGTATAGTGATATGTACGGTGTATGGTGATATGTACGGTGTATAGTGATATGTACTGTGTATGGTGATATGTACGGTGTATAGTGATATGTACGGTGTATAGTGATATGTACCGTGTATAGTGATATGTACGGTGTATAGTGATATGTACTGTGTATGGTGATATGTACTGTGTATGGTGATATGTACGGTGTATAGTGATGTGTATGGTGATATGTACGGTGTATGGTGATATGTACGGTGTATAGTGATATGTACTGTGTATGGTGATATGTACTGTGTATGGTGATATGTACTGTGTATAGTGATGTGTATGGTGATATGTACTGTGTATGGTGATATGTACTGTGTATGGTGATATGTACTGTGTATGGTGATATGTACTGTGTATAGTGATGTGTATGGTGATATGTACTGTGTATGGTGATATGTACGGTGTATAGTGATATGTACTGTGTATAGTGATATGTACTGTGTATAGTGATATGTACTGTGTATAGTGATATGTACTGTGTATAGTGATATCTACTGTGTATGGTGATATGTACTGTGTATAGTGATATGTACTGTGTATGGTGATATGTACGGTGTATGGTGATATGTACTGTGTATAGTGATATGTACTGTGTATAGTGATATGTACTGTGTATAGTGATATCTACTGTGTATGGTGATATGTACGGTGTATAGTGATGTGTATGGTGATATGTACGGTGTATGGTGATATGTACGGTGTATAGTGATATGTACTGTGTATGGTGATATGTACTGTGTATGGTGATATGTACTGTGTATAGTGATGTGTATGGTGATATGTACTGTGTATGGTGATATGTACTGTGTATGGTGATATGTACTGTGTATGGTGATATGTACTGTGTATGGTGATGTGTATGGTGATATGTACTGTGTATGGTGATATGTACGGTGTATAGTGATATGTACTGTGTATAGTGATATGTACTGTGTATAGTGATATGTACTGTGTATAGTGATATGTACTGTGTATAGTGATATCTACTGTGTATGGTGATATGTACTGTGTATAGTGATATGTACTGTGTATGGTGATATGTACGGTGTATGGTGATATGTACTGTGTATAGTGATATGTACTGTGTATAGTGATATGTACTGTGTATAGTGATATCTACTGTGTATGGTGATATGTACTGTGTATAGTGATATGTACGGTGGACTCTGTACAGATGTAGTAGTAAACGATCCAGTATAAACCAGCGTCAGCTGGAAACACTTGTTCTTATTCAGCAGTATCGCGGGTGACTCTACAGAATTGTACTCCCTGATCCTGTTCCATAGACCTCGCCCTGACAGCTTCTGCAGGACATCTGTCCACACTACATACATGTGAGGGTTATGCTGAAGAGCTAGCAGTGTGTTCTGCACTTTAATTTTCAGCGGGTCTCCGATTGAAACATACTACATACAATCTACATGTTACATACATATGTCCTATATATTACACGCTACATGCATACTACATACAATCTACATGTTACATACATATGTCCTATATATTACACACTACATGCATACTACATACAATCTACGTTACATACATATGTTCTATATATTACACACTCCATGCATACTACATACAATCTACATGTTACATACATATGTCCTATATATTACACACTACCTACATACTACATACAATCTACATGTTACATACATATATCCTATATATTACACACTACATGCATACTACATACAATCTACATGTTACATACATATGTTCTATATATTACACACTCCATGCATACTACATACAATCTACATGTTACATACATATGTCCTATATATTACACACTACATGCATACTACATACAATCTACATGTTACATACATATGTCCTATATATTACACACTACATGCATACTACATACAATCTACATGTTACATACATATGTCCTATATATTACACACTACATGCATACTACATACAATCTACATGTTACATACATATGTTATATATATTACACACTACATGCATACTACATACAATCTACATGTTACATACATAGGACCTATATATTACACACTACATGCATACTACACACAATCTACATGTTACATACATATGTCCTATATATTACACGCTACATGCATACTACATACAATCTACATGTTACATACATAGGACCTATATATTACACACTACATGCATACTACACACAATCTACATGTTACATACATATGTCCTATATATTACACGCTACATGCATACTACATACAATCTACATGTTACAATACATAAGTCCTATATATTACACACTACCTGCATACTACATACAATCTACATGTTACATGCATACATCCTATATATTACACACTACCTGCATACTACATACAATCCACATGGTACATGCATACGTCCTATATATTACACACTACATGCATACTACATACAATGTACATGTTACATACATACGTCCTATATATTACACACTACCTGCATACTACACACAATCTACATGTTACATACATATGTCCTATATATTACACACTACCTGCATACTACACACAATCTACATCTTACATACATACAGTGGAGGAAATAAGTATTTGATCCCTTGCTGATTTTGTAAGTTTGCCCACTGTCAAAGTCATGAACAGTCTAGAATTTTTAGGCTAGGGTAATTTTACCAGTGAGAGATAGATTATATTTTTAAAAAAAAACAGAAAATCACTTTGTCAAAATGATCTCTATTTATTTGCATTGTGCACAGAGAAATAAGTATTTGATCCCCGACCAACCATTAAGAGTTCAGCCTCCTCCAGACCAGTTACTGCTCCAAATCACCTTGGTGCCGGCATTATAGACAGCTCTTACATGGTCACCTGTATAACAGACTCCTGTCCACAGACTCAATGATCAGTCTGACTCTAACCTCTACAACATGGGCAAGACCAAAGAGCTTTCTAAGGATGTCAGGGACAAGATCATAGACCTGCACAAGGCTGGAATGGGCTACAAAACCATAAGTAAGACGCTGGGTGAGAAGGAGACAACTGTTGGTGCAATAGTAAGAAAATGGAAGACATACAAAATGACTGTCAATCCACATCGATCTGGGGCTCCATGCAAAATCTCACCTCGTGGGGTATCCTTGATCCTGAGGAAGGTGAGAGCTCAGCCAAAAACTACACGGGGGGAACTTGTTAATGATCTCAAGGCAGCTGGGACCACAGTCACCAAGAAAACCATTGGTAACACATTGCGCCGTAATGGATTAAAATCCTGCAGTGCCCGCAAGGTCCCCCTGCTCAAGAAGGCACATGTACAGGCCCCTCTGAAGTTTGCAAATGAACATCTGGATGATTCTGAGAGTGATTGGGAGAAGGTGCTGTGGTCAGATGAGACTAAAATTGAGCTCTTTGGCATTAACTCAACTCGCCGTGTTTGGAGGAAGAGAAATGCTGCCTATGACCCAAAGAACACCGTCCCCACTGTCAAGCATGGAGGTGGAAACATTATGTTTTGGGGGTGTTTCTCTGCTAAGGGCACAGGACTACTTCACCGCATCAATGGGAGAATGGATGGGGCCATGTACCGTCAAATCCTGAGTGACAACCTCCTTCCCTCCACCAGGATATTAAAAATGGCTCGTGGCTGGGTCTTCCAACACGACAATGACCCGAAACATACAGCCAAGGCAACAAAGGAGTGGCTCAAAAAGAAGCACATTAAGGTCATGGAGTGGCCTAGCCAGTCTCCAGACCTTAATCCCATCGAAAACTTATGGAGGGAGCTGAAGATCCGAGTTGCCAAGCGACAGCCTCGAAATCTTAATGATTTACAGATGATCTGCAAAGAGGAGTGGGCCAAAATTCCATCTAACATGTGTGCAAACCTCATCATCAACTACAAAAAACGTCTGACTGCTGTGCTTGCCAACAAGGGTTTTGCCACCAAGTATTAAGTCTTGTTTGCCAAAGGGATCAAATACTTATTTCCCTGTCCACAAAGCAAATAAATATATATCATTTTGACAATGTGATTTTCTTTTTTTTTTTTTATATATAATCTATCTCTCACTGGTAAAATTAAACTAGCCTAAAAATTCTAGACTGTTCATGTCTTTGACAGTGGGCAAACTTACAAAATCAGCAAGGGATCAAATACTTATTTCCTTCACTGTACGTCCTATGTATTACACACTACCTACATACTACATACAATCTACATGTTACATGCATACGTCCTATATATTACACACTACCTACATACTACATACAATCTACATGTTACATGCATACGTCCTATATATTACACACTACCTGCATACTACATACAATCGACATGTTACATGCATACGTCCTATATATTACACACTACCTGCATACTACATACAATCTACATGTTACATGCATACATCCTATATATTACACACTACCTGCATACTACATACAATCCACATGTTACATACATACGTCCTATATATTACACACTACATGCATACTACATACAATGTACATGTTACATACATACGTCCTATATATTACACACTACCTGCATACTACATACAATCTACATGTTACATACATACGTCCTATATATTACACACTACCTGCATACTACACACAATCTACATGTTACATACATATGTCCTATATATTACACACTACCTGCATACTACATACAATCCACATGTTACATACATACGTCCTATATATTACACACTACCTGCATACTACACACAATCCACATGTTATATACATACTTCCTATATATTACACACTACCTGTATACTACATACACTCTACATGCTACATACATACATCCTATATATTACACACTACATGCATACTACACACAATATACATGTGACATACATATGTCCTATATATTACACACTACCTGCATACTACATACAATTTACATGTTACATACATACGTCCTATATATTACACACTACCTGCATACTACACACAATCTACATGTTACCTAATAGTATATTCCGCTCTTTATATTTCACCTGGTCTCTACACGATACACACTATATAGAAGCTATATGTTACACTACATATGACCTGTATATTAACATACACTGAACGGCCACTTTATTATTGACTCCCATCTAGTAGCACATTAGACCTTCTGTGGCCTTCAGAACTGCACAATTTGTCATGGCAAAGATTCCACTAGGTGTTGATATCGCGCTACAGGAATATTGTCTCTAGCGGACAGGATCTCTTCTCGCTAAAATGTCTTTCTGCCATAGGTTAATCAGCTGCCATTACTGCACCTCCACCGGCCTGAACTGTTGACACTTGACAGGACGGGTCCATCGTTTCATGCTGCGCAAACCAAATTCTGACCTCCCATCAGTGCGGTCCCGCAGAAATCTGGATCCATCTGACCAGGCGAAGTTTTCCTTCTGCTCAGTAAAGTTTTGCGCTCTTTTGTCCCCTGGAGTCTCGTCTTAGTGTTTCCCTTATACAGCAATGGCACTCAACCTGGTTCTCTGCGGTTATCCGTGCTGAGGAGTGATGGCTTGTGCGTGCGTTCAAACACGTTAGTTGGAGCACCGGCCGTGTGTTAAGCTGCCGTTTGCTTGATTGCATCGCCTGTTTGTTAGAACGAGTTTTGACATCTTTCTCTGACCCCTTTCGCCAGCGAGTGATGAACATTCACAGAATTCTCCTTCGCTGGATGATTTTCCTCGATCACACCATTCTCGGGTTACACTCAACACCGTTGTATTAGAAAACCCCCCAAGGTTGTCAGTTTTTTAAGTACTAGCCCCGTTTGGTCTATCACCGATCACTTGATTTTTCCATTTAAATATTATTTTGCTTCACTCGGGGGTCACGTGTCTCATTTTCAAAACAGTCTGTCTTTTCAGACGTAAAAGCCACTTCTCGTGTGCACATACCCTTACAGTCTCTAGGTCTGTATATTACACAATGTAAAAATGGTGGCTGGATGCTGTAAGTACAGAGGTATAAGGAAACATTGCTGCGAGGAGAGAAGATCTCCATATACATCCAGTCTGGCCAGGCACAGAAGATATATGGATCGGTGCTAAATAGCCGTCCGGGCTCCATGCACAGGGGTCTGCAGTTTCATAAGCCCTTAGGCTACATTCAGACGAGCGTCGGCACCCGTGCAGAGAGCGTTGTGACAGATCCCCCATAGACTATCCTGTGATTATATCCCGTGATTATTGTGATTGTTTTGTTTGCTACTCGGATTGGACTTGGACTGTAAGGGGATGTGCACATGATAACTGCAATTACGTCTGATATTACGGAGCTGTTTTCAGGAGAAAACAGCTCCTGAATTTCAGACGTAATTGCTCGTACTCGCGTTTTGCGAGGCGTCTTTTACGGCCATAATTTGGAGCTGTCCTTCATTGGAGTCAATGAAAAACGGCTCCAATTACATCCCAAGAAGTGTCCTGCACTTCTTTTGACGAGGCTGTAATTTTACGCGCCGTCTTTTGACAGCGATGCGTGAAATGACAGGTCGTCGTCACAGAACATCGTAAGACCCATTGCAAGCAATGGGCAGATGTTTGCCGACGTATCGGAGACGATTTTTCACACGTAATTCGAGGCGTAAAACGCCTCGATTACGTCTGAAAATAGGTTGTGTGAACCCAGCCTTACTGTCTACACTTATTAATCTCTGCCTGACCTGTGCTTGTTTCCCATATTGCATGATCTCTGGCAGCCTTGACTACTCTTCTGTCTTTCGATTTTGGTACCACGCTTCATAAATACCTATCTACAAGCAGTCAGAAGTCGCAGTTGGCTCCAGTGACATGAAAGTCCATACATCTGTAAGTGGTGTTTTAAGGTGAAGAACCAACAAACTCTGCACCCGGTTTAGGCCTAAGCCATACGTGATATGTGAAAGCCTGCCTATGAAAGCTTGCCCATGACAGTTTGTTAGGCAATGAGCCCCTTTGATCCTCTGTCACTTGACAAAGCTAAAGCTTCTAATGTCTATCAGTTGGCGCAGGAAGTAACGCATCAAGCGAAACAACTAAAGGAGATTGTCCAAGTCTTGAATGCCATTTTTGCATGTCTGAACGCAATTCTGCCAGGCCCTTCTCTGCAACCGACTGTTCAAACCGTGCGTCTGTTTCCAGTATGTGCGTCCGTGGGCTGTCCGTGGTTGTCACGCACCCATTGACTTCAAAACGCACCAATATAGGACATGCAGGGAGTTTCACGCAACAGTCTCTCGATGTGTGAAGACTCCTGCATGTGTGAACGGCCCCCTTGAAATCACTGGGCCCGTGTGCTGCTCGTGATTTCCATGCACGGCACACGGACGAGTTTTACGCTCGTCTCAATGAGCCCTAAATCTGTGCAACATCCAATTCGAGGTTTTAATGCAACAGTTTTCCGTTGAGAGAGCAAAGGTGGTGTATATTGTCTTCCTTCTTTCGTAAAGGCTCATGCCTGGGACACTCCACTATAAGGCTATGTTCAAACGCACAAGTAAACACGGCTGAAAATTACGCAGCTGTTTTCAAAGAAAACAGCCTCTGACTTTCGGCCGTTTTTGAGTCTGAAAAGTTTTTTGAGGCATTTTTTTTCTAGACATTTTGGGCCTGTTTTTCAGCTCAAGAAGTGACATGCTCCTTCTTTCACGCGCCGTTTTTTAAAACAGCGGCGGCGTAAAAAACGCTTTGTCTGAACATAACACCGTTTTTCCCATTGATTTCAATGGGCAGATATTTGCAGGCATTCAGCTACCGTTTTTTCAGGCATATTTAGATCAGTTTACGCCCCAAAATATGCCTGAAAACTCTGCGTGTGAACATACTCCAAGGATGCAATGATACTATGATGTCCAGTCTGCCAGACTTCTTGCTTGTCTCCAAAAAAGGTGCTTGTAGAGCAGGTCGGGGCTTCATCGGGAGCATCTGTGCTCCTCCAACTGACACAAGGAGCCGTAGACTCTGGCCCCTCGGCCTGGAATAATTAAGTCCTTGTAGCAATCTTCTGGTAAGGCTTATCCGGCCAAATAAAAAACAAACTTGCATGTCTACACTGTTTGACTTAATCTCGTTGGCCACCAGGATTGACATTAATTTCGGAGAGAGGCTTTGTGTGATGGAACCCACTCTGTGAGTGACTCATCTGGCTTTTACGTTTCTGAGACTTATGCAACCTCTTAAGAACCCATGTGAGTAGAACATCTGAGGATATCAGAATTTCAGAAACGTCATTGTCACCAAGACCAAGCTCCGTCCATTCTGCGCCAGTAAAGAGCACTATGTCCACAATTGTACTGCCAAGCCGGGAAAGTCTTCCGAATAAGCTTACCCTTTGTCACAGGTGTTTTAAATCGCCATGCAGTCACTTTACAGACATTAGTGATAGAATGGGTCATTCTAAAGAAATCACTGAATTCCAGCGCGGTCCTGTAATAGGACGCAACCGCTGTAAGGCTGGATTCACACGAGCATGTTCGGTCCGTAAAGGACGGAACGTATTTCGGCCGCAAGTCCCGGACCGAACACAGTGCAGGGAGCCGGGCTCCTAGCATCATAGTTATGTACGACGCTAGGAGTCCCTACTTTGCTGCCGGACAACTGTCCCGTACTGTAATCATGTTTTCAGTATGGGACAGCAGTTCCTCGGAGAGGCAGGGACTACTAGCGTCGTACATAACTATGATGCTAGGAGCCCGGCTCCCTGCAGTGTGTTCGGTCCAGGACTTGCGGCCGAAATACGTTGCGTCCATTATCGACCAAACATGCTCGTGTGAATCCAACCTAACAAGTCAGTTCCGGAAATTTCATCCCTCCTAGTTATTCCATGATCAACTGTGAGTGGCATTATTGTAAAGTGGAAGCGTTTAGGAACCCCAAAGTTACAGAGTGGGGTCGCCAAGTGCTCAGGCGCATATTGCATAAAAGTCGCCAATGCTTCGCTGACTCCATAAGAGTTCCAAACCTCCTCTGGCATTAACATCTGCACAAAACCTGTGAGCTGGGAGCTTCATAGAATGGGTTGCCATGGCCGAGCAGCTGCATGCAAGTCTTACATCACCAAGCACAATGTCAAGCGTCAGATGGAGGGGTGTAAAGTACGGAAAAGTGTTCTGTGGAGTGTTCTTCTCTATCTGGAGGTCTGATGGATGAGTCTGGCTTTGGTGAATGCCAGGAGCACGTTACCTGCCTGACTGCATTGTGCCAACTTTAAGGTTTGGTGGAGGAAGGCTAATGCTATGAAGTTGTTTTTCAGGGGTCGGCTCATTAGTTCCAGCCATGGGAAATCTTAATGCTTCCAACTTCGTGGGAACAGTTTGGGGTCCGGCCCTTTTCTGTTCCAGCACGACTGTGCCCCAGTGCACAAGGTCCAGTAGGACACTTTTGGGATGAACTAGAACAGAGATTACAAGCCCGGCCCACTCCCCCAACATCAGCGTCTGACCTCATAAATGATCTTCTGGAGGAATGGGAAAAAATTCCCACAGACCTCAAAATCTTGTAGAAAACCCCAGAAGAGTGGAAGACATTTTACTATAAAGGGGGAGGGAGGGCAACTTCATATTAATGTCTATGGATTTATAATGGGACGTCATAAAAGCTCCTGTAGGTGTAATGTGTAGGTGTCCCAATACTTTTGTCCATATAGTGTATTTTCTATAGATGGCAAAGTTTTACCCATTGCCATTCAATTTGCACCACTCCTTTGACGCTTCGTGCAGAAGTTCTCAACAAAGTGAAAAATACATTTTATGACACGCTTACTTCTTCATGTACCCACTATAGACTTCCGCCACATCATCTCTACTATTGTGTCATCGACTTCTTTCTGGGTACCATCGGCCTTGTGGGTGTGTATATCTCTTGTCTCTGCCTGAAACCGAAGTGATATCTCTGAATACAAAGGAGAACCAGGAGAGAGGTTTTATCTGAAAATTGTCATCTCCTGCACTTTTTGCATAACTTTTTGACATCTAATTGGATCATTCACATTGTCCTTTTACACTGACTGATAAGCGGCCGGCGCAGATCAATGAGACACGGTTGATCGGCACTCGTTTGCTCCAGTCACATGGAGCTATGGATAGGGACGAGCGCTCGTTACTCCGATCCCTCGTCCCCACACATTATTATCATGTCGGCAGCGCGTCTCCCGGTTTACACACCAAGATGAGCTGTCGACAACCAGAATACTTGACTTTTTTAAAACAATACGACCGGCAGATGATCCGGCGTTTGCTCGTTCATCTGCTGATCGTTCCTCTGTTTACACAGGACAGTTATCGGTAACGAGCGTTATATAAATTGTCTGCCGGATAATCGCCCAGTGTAAAACCCCCTTTACTGTATCCAAATGAAGGACCGTTCACTCCATCCATGCATAGAACATGATCGTTTTAAGTCTAGTGAATAAAAATAACCTTCTTAATTTCGGAACGGTTTAACCTTCTCCAGGGGGACAGGATCTTCACTAGACTAGATTTAATAGGAACCTATAATGTAATTAGCATATGCCAAGGTGATGAGTGGAAGATGGATTTCAACACTCGGGATGGCCATTCCCAGTACTTGGTCATTCCCGTCAGACTGTGTAATGCTCCTGCCGTGTTCCAGGAATTTGTGAACGACATCTTCCATGACCTCTCACATACATTTGTATCTGGATGATTTTCTCTCCTGACCTTTGTTCCCAATGATCACACACAGGACTGTACAACTGTGCTCTAGGAAACATAAGCTATTTGCCAAGCTTGGAAAGTGCATGTTTAAAATTCCACAGCTATCTTTACAGGGTTACATGTTTCCAACAAAGGACTGCAAGTGGACCCCAGGAACCTTGTTACTTCTGTTTTGCCTTGGGGCATCAAGCCATTCAAAATGTGGGGGGGGGGGTTGCAGATTATTATAGACAATTAATTCACCACTTCTTTCTTGTGCACCATCTCGACCATTACTTATAAGTGCAAATTCCAGAATGGTTGGTAGAAGCTGTGGAGGCTTTCAAGAATATAAACAGAATTCACCTTAGCTTCAGTTCTGCGATGTTCGACATTCTGCAGTCGTCAGGTTATCAAGGAGGTTGATGCCCCTTCTGTGGGAGAGCCTTTGTCACAATAGAACTTTCTGTCACGGCGGCTGGGTGTGTGGACCCACTAGGCCGCTCCGCCGTACCAGAGTAGCAGCTGGTCAAACGACAGTCAATAACAATCTCTAGGGTAAGAGTACCTAGGAAGATGATCTGGCAGATACTCGGAGTAGCAGACACTTGACACGGATGATGGTTGGTGTGACAGATGACACCGGACGTGGCAGATGAGACACACACGACTCCAACAATAGACTTTGGCTCAGGAATAAACACAGCAACAGGATACAGGAAGCAGGATACGGGAACACTGGGAGCAGGATACAACCAAGGGACCATTTGCTTAGTCTAACATGAGAATACAACAACAACGCTCAGGCAAGAGGTGGAAGGGCAGAGCCCTTTTTATAGTCCAGGGTGATCTGGGGATTTGTTAGGAAACTTTTTATCCTAGGAGAGACTGCAGGGCAGCCCGGCCGCGTGTGTTGGCGTCTCCGGGGAGGGAGACGCCGGCATGAGCCGGAAGGTGAGAGAAGGCGGCGGTCTGTGAAAGTTACACTTTCTAAGGAAACTCCAGCCTTTAATTTTTTTTCTCTTGAACTTTCAGTCCCACTGAAAGTACTCTTCTATAGGCGACCGGGGATAGCACTCAAAAAATGGCGACAGCTTCTGGAAGGTGCTCGTTTTCGTTGTACACTGATGACAAAAACTTCTTGTCTTTGCAGCTCATCTTTATGATGTATCGCCAGGTAAAACTTTTGTTCCTAAACAACAGAGAAGAAAAAGTCTTCACTGATGACAAGGCTGCAAGTTGGCCGTCACTCCAGCATCTTTAAGTCTCTGGAACTCATCTTCCAGGTGTATTCGTGGACCACGTTACTTTGGGATGTAAAAGACTTTGTCGCAGTCTGTACTATTTGAGCTCCTAATAAAACCACCCATCAAATACCTGTGGTCTTTTCCTTCTGTGAACAAATAAGCTCTTAGCTCAACATTTCTATGGATTTTATTACAGATTTGCCTGAATCCTAAATTGTTCAGCCATCTGAATGGTGGTCATGGACCGATTCTCCAAGATAGATCATTTCGCACTACTCAGTAGATTTCTTCAGCTGTCGCTCTGGCCTCCCCATTCCTTCAGCAAATATATTTCATTTGTAGGGATTTCCAGACCACATGGTATCCATTAGAGTTAGTTAGCTCTATCTCTGTCTACCTGGTGTGCACTTTTTGCATAACTTTTTGACATCTAATTGGATCATTCACAGTTAAATGGCGAGACAGGTACTTGAATCTTTTTTTGTTAAAATAGTGTGGATTCACTATCCCGGGGAAATTTCTCCTACAACAATAATTTGAGTGAATCTCTAATCAACTATTAGCCCAAGGACTTGAATGCTGGTCCCTGTTGGGTTACAGCTTAAAGGGAATGTGTCGCTAGAAAAATATATATATTTTTTTTAGTTAAACTGTTAGTATATAAATTACACATTGTTCTAATTTTTTTAATTTTTTCACAAGTCAGGACATATTATAAATTAGATTCTAATTTATAACATTTCCATGTGCTGGTCACTAGAGAGAGCAATTCCCAAAATTGCAGCATTGCAATGTGGTAAAGCAACCTCATTGATTTATGCTGCAAATTTGGTGTAGACACACTCGCTCTAGTGTGCTCACACAATGCCCCCTCCTTTATCCTGGCTAGTGCCAGGAGAAAAGAGGGGGTTGAATGTTCAAACCCCCTACACTGTGTGCCACAATTTTTTGAGCGAATGCACAGTGTAGGAGGATTAGATACAGTGGTTATAACAAGAACATACACAAATATAACTTACCTGCTCCTGCCGCCGCCTCCGCTCCGTCCGTTCCCTCCGCTCCTAATCGTTGCTTCTGAACATATGGACGGAAGCCGCGACCGGAAGTAGTCATCTTACTGTCCGGCCGCGGCTTCCAGTCCACATGAAAATGGCGCCGGATGTCGCTCGGCCGAAGACCTTCCTTTTGGAATGTGTGGGAGCGGCGCATGCGGCGTTCTCACACAGACGGCGCACGCTACAGTGAATGGAACGGCTCCCGTTCGCATTCACTATGGGGATGTATGTGCCGTATTCCATCTCTGTATGTGTTGTTAATCGACACATACAGAGGTGAAAAAAAAAATGGCAGCCCCCATAGAGAAGTAAAAGAAAGAAAAAAGTAAAACACAAATAAATAAAATTTATTTTAATAACATAATAAAAGCAAAAACATATAAAAACATTTTTTTTCGTGACACCTTCCCTTTAAGAGTGTTGATGCAGAGTATTGTAGTGTACCTGATTTGTCAGCTGGGGTGGATACGAGCCACTGCAGCATTCTCCCTACTCAGCGGGCATCACAATGACGACTGGAGACCACGGCTCTCCTCTGCTCGTGGTGTACTGCTGCAGATGCAGGATTGAGACCTGGCGTGTGACATCAATCTTCATGGACATTAACCCCTTCCCTCTTTAGCCACTTTTGACCTTCCTGACCGAGCCTCATTTTTCAAATCTGAGATTTTTCACTTTATGTGGTAATAACGTCGGAATGCTTATACCTATCCAAGCGATTCTGAGATTGTTTTCTCGTGACACATTGGACTTTATGTTACTGGTAAAATTTGGTCGATACATTCAGTATTTAATTGTGAAAAACACCAAAATATAGTGAAAAATTGCAAAAAATAGCATTTTTATCAATTTAAATGTATCTGCTTGTAAGACAGGCAGTTATAACACACACAATTGTTGCTAATTAACATCACCCATATGTCTACTTTAGTTTGGCATCGTTTTTTGAATATCATTTTATTTTTCTAGGACGTTACAAGGCTTAGAACTTTAGCAGCAATTTCTCACATTTTCAAGAAAATTTCAAAAGGCTATTTTTACAGGGGGCAGGTCATATGTGAAGTGGCTTTTAGAGCCTTATATATTAGAAACCCCAAAAAAGTCACCCCATTTTAAAAACTGCACCCCTCAAAGTATTCAAAACAGCATTCAGAAAGTGTTTTAACCCTTTAGACGTTTCACAGGAATTAAAGCAATGTAGAGGTGAAAAACGCAACTCGCAACTAGCGTGCTTATGGACTGAAGCACCGGCCTCAGAAGCAAAGGAGCACCTAGAGGATTTTGGGGCCTTGTTTTTATTACAATATATTTTAGGCACATATCAGGTTTGAAGGACTCTTGCGGTGCCAAAACAGTAGAAACCCCCCACAAGTGACCCCATTTTGGAAACTATACCCCTTGAGGAAATTATCTAGGGGTATAGTGAGCATTTTGACCCCACAGGTTTTTTGCAGAAATTATTGGAAGTAGGACGTGAAAATGAAAATCTACATTTTTCCCAATAAAAAGTAGGTTTAGCTAATTTTTTTCCATTCCCACAAGGACTAAAAGGGAAAAGGCACCACAAAATTTTTAGAGCAGTTTTTCCCAAGTAAAACAGTACCCCACATGTGGTCATAGACTGCTGTTTGGACACACGGCAGGGCTTAGAAGGGAAGGAACGCCATTTGGCTTTTGGAGCTCAAATTTAGAAGGAATGGTTTGCGGAGGCCATGTCGCATTTGCAAAGCCCCTGAGGGGACAAAACAGTGGAAACCCCCCACAAGTGACCCCATTTTGGAAACTACACCCCTTGAGGAAATTATCTAGGGGTATAGTGAGTATTTTGACCCCACAGTTTTTTTGCAGAAATTATTGGAAGTAGGACGTGAAAATGAAAATCTACATTTTTCCCAATAAAACGTAGGTTTAGCTAATTTTTTAAAATTCCCACAAGGACTAAAGGAGAAAAAGCACCACAACATTTGTAGAGCAGTTTCTCCCGAGTAAAACAGTACCCCACATGTGGTCAGAAACGGCTGTTTGGACACATGGCAGGTCTCAGAAGGGAAAGAACACCATTTGGAGTTCAAATGTAACTGGAATGGTTTGCGGTGGCCATGTTACATTTGCAAAGCCCCTGAGTGGTCAAAACAGTGGAAACCAACCCAAGAGTGACTCCATGTGGGAAACTACACCCCTCAAGGAATTTATCTAGGAGTATAGTGAGCATTTAAAAAAATGTTTCAATTAAAATCCATGGATGTGTGATAAACTTTGAAGCACTCTTTTATGCACAGGCCAGGTTTGTCGGGACAGGTTTCACAATGATAAGTTGTGTCTCGTCTTCTCCCTCTTTTGTAACACACTTTACACCTTTTTTGGCTCCTTCCCTTTTTACCAGTGGAGGGGATTTCGCCAGGAAAGTGTTGCCCTGGTACAATACATGGACCATCGCATCTAGAAGTACTGGGGCCCTCCGCTTCCTGGTTCCCAAATACAAGGGCCTTGACAACCGCTTCTTGAAACTGAAGGAATGTCCCTGTCCGGCCTGCACATCGGTATAGCACGTAAGCTTTATACAATGCCATCTGTACCACGTGCACGGACAGCTTTATGTACCACGCCTTTGTTTTACGCATGGCACTGTACGGCTTCAGTACTTGATCAGAGAGATCAACACCTCCCATGTACTTATTGTAGCCGAGGATGCAGTCTGGCTTGGGGGTCATTGTGGTGCTACCTCGGACAGGGACAGGGGTGCTGCCACTAACGTGTATTGTGGTCAACATAAGGACGTCCCTCTTGTCCTTATACTTGACCAGCAACAAGTTATCGCTGTGTAGTGCCCTGCTTTCTCCTTTTCTTAGGGGTTGCCCAATCAGATATTTAGAGAGGCCTCTCTGATTTTTGCGCACGGTGCCACATGCTACAGTACTTCTTGTGGAGAGGCATTTAAATAGTGGGATGCTGGTATAGAAGTTATCCCCGTAAAGGTGATAACCCTGGTCCAGCAGTGGGTGCATCAAGTCCCACACTATTTTTCCACTAACTACCAGGACAGGGGGGCATTCTGTAGGTTCTATCCTGGTATCCTTCCCTTCATAAACCCAAAACCTGTAGGTGTACCCTGAGCTGCTCTCGCACAGCTTGTACATTTTAATGCCATACCTCGCCCTCTTGCTTGGCAGGTATTGGCGGAATTTTAGTCTCCCCCTTAAAATGTACAAGGGACTCGTCTATTGCTATCTTCTTTTCGGGGGTGTACACTTCCTGAAATTTGGTGCAGAAATAATCAATCATTGGCCTGATTTTGAATAGGCGGTCGTATGTAGGGTCATCACGGGACGGGCACTGTGCATTATCATTATAATGCAAAAATTTCAGAATAATTTCAAATTGTGCCCGGGTCATTGCCATGCGGTATAATGGGGTGCTGTAGAAAATGTCTGCACTCCAGTATTGCCTAATCTCTGTTTTTTTTACTAGGCCCATATGTAGGACAAGGCCCCAAAATGTCATCATCTCTGCTGCCTCTATGGGGGTCCGCCTAGCAAATGATGACGTGGGGTTTTGGGCTAAAAATTGTTGGGCATATAAATTTGTTTGGGCCGCCATTACATTAACAAAATCCTCAGTGAAAAAAAGCTTGAAATAGTGAATTTCTGCGAGGCCTCCAGTCTCAAATCGAATTCCTGAGCTCCCTGTGAAATCTGGAATGTGAGGCTTATAAATATCAGGGGGTGGGTTCAACAGGGTATCACTCATTTGGGGGGTTGCCTCAGCTGTTGTCCTGGGGCGTCTTTGCGGGGGTTCCTCATCACTGGATGAGGATGATGAGGTCAAGATGAATGGGGCAATTTCCTCTTCTCCCTCGCTGGCCGATTCAGTGTCAGAGGCCAGGATGGCGTATGCCTCCTCAGCTGAGTAGACCCTTTGAGATGATTGGGCCATTTTTATTAGGGGGGTATGTAGTGCTTCAACACGTGTAATACTCTTTATAGAGGTGGTTGTGTATGTTGTGCTTTTACACGTGTTTATAGGGAAAAAAAAGAAGAAAAAGAAGAGAGGAATAAGAAAAATGTAGGAGAAAGAAATTTATTGAACGTTCAATATAGAACTGTAAAAAAAATTGAGCTACAACTGTGTCGCTACGCTATCAAAAATGTAGTGAACAAATTTCAGTTAAAAAAAACAATGTATGTAACTGAACGGACGCTGACTATAACGCTATAAATTTATACTAACTGTCACTACGCTATCAAAAATGTAGTGAATGAACTTCAGTTAAAAAAAAACTGAATGTCCGTCACTAAACGGACGCTGACTATAAGATGTAAATTTATACTAAAACTGTCGCTACGCTATCAAAAATTTAGTGAACTAACTAAATGTCGGTCACTAAATGGATGCTAACTATAAGAAGTAAATTTATTCAAACTGTATAAAAAAAATATATAGCTATAACTTCTGCTATATATCTTTTTTACAAAACGGACGTCAGTAAACGTCCGCTACTCTAATGCTGCTCTTTTTTTTTTACAGTTTTATAAAAAGGCCCAAAAAAAACCTGCGTAAACAAATTACCACTGAGGCTGATTATTAGACTCAGCACTCAGTAGCCGCAGGGCGCACGCAAAAAAAAAGGTGCAGTAATAAAAAAGGCCAAAAAATTAAAAAACTTGCGGCAAAAAAAATGACCACGGATGCTGATCAGTGATGGCGGTCACTGATCAGCATTCAGTGGCTGCAGGGCGCACACAGGGAGGTGCAAAAATACAAAAAAAAAGAAAGTCATGTGACAAAAATTGGCGGTCAGTGATGGCGGTCACTGATCCGCACTCAGCGGCCGTAGGACGTAAAAAGGGAAAGAGGGGGAGGGGGGAGGGTACAGGGATAAGAAGTTTAGAAAAAAACAAGTGCTGCTGCTGATTTATTTTTTTTAGCAGCAGCAGCACTTGTTTTTTTCTAAACTTCTTATCCCTGTACCACAGATGATGATGATGACGGTTCACTCTTCTGCAGGAAGCAGTCGGATGAAGACGTCACAGCAGGATCGCAGCACAGAAGGCCTCAGATTCGGTAAGTATGGCTCACAGACGGTCACACCAGCTCTGCTCACCGTTCCTAACCGGAATGAGGTGGACAGGGCTGGTGGAGGGTGTTTCAAACAACCGCCATGGCTGCGATTGGTGGGTCGGTGCTGACCGACCAACCGTAGCGATCGGGGGGCTGGCATCACCGGCATTTTTTACATGGAACATGGTAGTCATTGGTGCTGTCCTAGACAGCACCAATCACCACCATATCACTGTGCCCTGTGGCACAGTGATTGGCAAAAGTCGCAATTGGTCGGTCTGAATTGACCGGCCAATGGCGGCGATCGCCGATGTGGCGGGGAGGCGACACCCCCCTGGGCATCGTGTACAGATGGCCTGCTGTTATGAACAGCAGCCATCTTTACTTTAAAACTTTTATTTTTGACACGGTAACCCCTTCTGCATTTGGCGTATGGGTACGGCAAAATGCGGGAAGTCAATGCTTTCCATGGTGTACCCATTGGCAAATGTCGGGAAGGGGTTAAAGGAGAACTGCTTTAGTGTTGCAGTGCTTGCTTATCAGCCCTGGTGGTGAGTTTTCTGGTGTTTGTTTCTGTTGTTCTCTATTCTCCTGTGTTGGACCCGGCCTTTGTCTTGATTCCACTTGATCTGATTTATCCGTGTACGGAGCTTTGGCATGACTCTGTCTTCTGATACCAATTACTTGACCTGACGCTGCCCATCTGTTACCAACATGGATTTGTTTGACCATAAAAAGTTTGATATCCGCCATCTGCAGTCCAACGGTCTATTGAGAACTACGCCGTGACTTGGGAATCTTACGGACAAAGCCCATGCCTCCCAAGGGTTAGCGGGTAAGAATTGGGGATTCCTTAGACTCTGCACCCAAAGGTTAGCCTGGACGAAATCATTGCCCCTGCCTGCTGCAAAACTTCTCTTGCAACTCTGACAAGTCTGAATGGTGTCACTGAAGTCTGTTCCCACTATGCTGTGCTACTCCACTTTACTGTCCCTGAAACATCCCACTACACTGTGCTACTATGCATCACTGACCCTAAGGAGTCATCCAAGTGTCTACTATGCTAGCAGGCGACCAGCATCAAGATACACTTGTAGGCTTATAGTCTAATACCGAGTGTTGCAATGTAACATAGTTGTAACTTACCATCTGACGGCTCCGGCCATGGACGTCTGTGTTCCCGGCGGCATCTCCCTCCAGGGAGACGCCGGCACTCACTACTGGGTTCTGTGACTGGTTCCCGCAGGGCGCGCGCTCAGGCATTGGACCCCAGTGGTCAATTCAAGGGCATGTCACCCTCCCAAGCCATGCAGGCGGACCTGCATGATCTGGGAGCATGACTGGATCAACTTCTTGTGGCAGTAGACTCCATGGCACAGCAGCTAGGGGCGCTAGCTACTTCATTCACTGCTCCTATTCAAGCTCCTCCGATCGACCCTCCTGCTAAACCTCCTGGCAGCTCCGGTTCGGATCCTCGGTTCTCGCTGCCATTGCCACCTCGGTTCCATGGAGACGCAAGTTTGTGCAGAGGGTTTCTGAACCAATGCCATATCCATTTCACTCTGCACGCCCTAGCATTTCCTTCGGACGGAGCCAGGATCGCCTTCATTATATCTCTACTTGCCGGCAAGGCCCTGGCGTGGGCGAATCCTATCTGGGAACGACAGGGACCCCAGACTTCCAGGGGTTTGTGTGGTTGTTCTGTACCGTATTCAAAGAGCCTGGACGAGTCTCATTGGCACATACTGCTATCTCCAATCTATCCTCAATGCAGCAGCCAGGCTCATATTTATGACCAACCGCTACACCAACGCATCTAATCTGTGCCAGTCACTGCACTGGTTGCCCATCCCCTTCCGAATAAAATTCAAATTTATTACTCTCACCCACAAAGCTCTCCACAGTGCTGCACCTCCTTATATCTCCTCCCTCATCTCTGTCTACCACCCTACTCGGGCTCTACGTTCTGCCAACGACCTTAGATTAAAATCCTCCATAATCCGAACCTCCCACTCCCGTCTCCAAGATTTTTCTCGTGCTGAACCCGTCCTCTGGAATGCGCTACCCCAGACAATCCGATTAATTCCCAATATCCACAGTTTTAAACGTGCCCTGAAAACACATCTATTTAGACAGGCCTATATCATTCCCTAATCTGACTCCTTTCCATGACCCTCCTTTTAGATTAGTCATCAGAATAAGATTCCCTCACACTCCTTCTCTTCATGTCCTTCATACACGGATACTGGCTGGTGACCGGCTCATGCAGCTTTATGTTACCACCGCATGTGTATAAAAATGGCCGGACCATTGTAAAAGAACAAACACTGTTACACTTTGTGTCTCCCTTATTTCCTCATAGATTGTAAGCTCTTGCGAGACGGGTCCTCACTCCCCAGGTTTGAATTGTAAATTAACTTTGTGACTATGTAATGTCTGATATTGTTTGTTTCATGTTCCCTCTAAATTGTAAAGTGCTGCGTAATATGTTGGCGCTATATAAATAAAGATTATTATTATTATCTTTAACCTCCGCCAGGAGGACGCCTCCGTGGGCGAATACACCATCCAGTTCCGGACCCTGGCAGGAGAATTGTCCTGGAACAATGAGGCCTTGGTAGCATCCTTCTGGCATGGCCTATCGCCCGAGATCAAGGATGAACTTGCTGCTCGAGATCTACCAGCTGCCTTGGACGACCTGATTCTACTTGCTACTCGAGTGGACATAAGGCTCAGAGAGAGATCTCAAGAGGTTCGACAGGAGAGACGGCTTCCTAGACTGGCGCCCAATTTCCAGCAACCCCTCTTGCCTTCTTCTTCTGCTCCGCCCAAGGTTCCGATGCAGGTGGATCGGCTTAAACTGTCCGTTCAAGAGAAACAGTGCAGGCGCACCCCTGGATTCTGTTTATATTGCGGCCTCGTGCCATGTCGTGCGTCTGTGTCCTCAGAAGCCAAAAAACCCCAATGCCTAGGATTGGTTGGAGAGACAACCCTGGGCGATACTGCATTTAATAGAGAACTCTCCTCCAAACTGTTCATTCCTGTGACCATCGTCGCTGGCGAGAGCCCCATCTGGTCTCTGCCTATCTGGACTTTGGCTCTGCAGCCAATTTCATCTGCCAAGACCTTGTGGATCTTCTTCAGTTGCCCACTGTTCTGCTGGAAAGTCCTGGATTGAATCTCTGGAGAGGTTCTCCAGTGGGGCCCCAAGTGTCTGAACCGCTGTTTGGTGCATGTCCATCCGCCTCAGTCTCCTCCGCCTGAGTCACTGGCAGGGCTGCCTCCTTGTTATTCTCTGTTCTCAGATGTCTTCAACAAGGAGGAAGCAGAGACATTGCCTCCACATCGAGCGTATGATTGCCCTATCGACTTGGTTCCTGATTCGTCCCCTCCCCAAGGTAGAGTATACCCTCTCTCCTTGCATGAGACCCAGTCTATGTCAGCCTACATTAAGGAGAATCTGGAGAGGGGCTTCATACAAAAATCCTCATCCACGGCCAGAGCCGGGTTTTTCTTTGTCAAGAAGATGGATCCCTCCGATCCTGCATTGACTACCGAGGCCTCAACCAGATCACGGTGAAGAACAGGTACCCATTGCCTTTGATTTCAGAACTGTTTGATCGCATATGGGAGGCAAAAAAATTCTCTAAGCTAGACCTGCGGGGGGCTTACAATCTAATCCGGATTTCTCAGGGTGACGAGTGGAAGGCTGCATTTAATACTCATGATGGACACTACAAATATCATGCCCTTCGGCCTGTGTAACACCCCCGCGGTGTTTCAAGAATTTGTCAATGACATTTTTCGTGATCTCCTCTATGTCTTTGGACATGACTCATCAGGGTCATGTCCGCCAGTTGTTGATTCAATTAAGGGAGAATCATCTTTATGCCAAGCTGGAGAACTGCGTGTTCGAAAAGAAGTCTCTACTTTTCCTGGGCTATATCATCTCCGATCAGGGTTTCAAAATGGACACTGAGCAGGTAAAGGCTGTTCTGGAATGGCCATGCCCCCAAGGCTTAACGGCCATACGCTTCCTGGGATTCGCCAACTTCTCTTCATTAACAGCTCCCATCTCCACCCTCACTAAAAAGGGTATGAATGCCAAGGTGTGGACTCCAGAAGCAGAATTTAAAACCTTAAAAAAGGCCTTCATGTCAGCCTCTATCATTCATCACCCTGATGTATCCCTGCAGTTTTCATTAGAGGTGGACGCTTCCTCTGTTGGTGCCGATGCACTTTTGTTCCAGAGAAGTTTGAAAGGCAAGACTGTGGTATGTGGCTACTATTCTAAGCTGTTTTCTCCCGCAGAGCACAACTACTCGATTGGGGATCGGGAGTTACTGGCCATCAAGCTGGCCCTGCAGGAGCTGAGACACCTACTGGAAGGCGCAGCTTATCCTATCCTGGTCTTCACGGACCACAAGAACCTGACCTATCTACAGACGGCTCAATGGCTGAATCCTCGTCAAGCCAGGTGGTCATTGTTCTTTGCTCGGTTCCGGTTCGAACTCCACTACCGACAAGAATGTGAGGGCCGATGCCTTGTCTAGGTCGTTTGAAACAGAGGACACTGTGGAGTCCCCACAGAATATTATTGATCCTTCCTGCATCTTCTCTGTTAACCCTCTGCAAGTTAGAGACATTCCTCCGGATGGACTTTTGTACGTCTGGCAGATAGAGGAAGAATCCTTCGCTGTGGTCACAGTTCCAAGATGGCAGGTCACGCGGGTGCCCGTAAAACCCGAGACCTAATTGCCCATCAGTTTTGGTGGCCCACGTTGCCCAAAAGACATCATGGACTTTGTCTCCTCCTGTACGGTGTGCGCAGCAAACAAAGTTGCCCACTCCAGACCAGCCGGTCTGCTCCAACCACTGCCTGTGCCCAATGCCCCCTTGCAGCATGTTGCTATAGACTTTGTCACAGATCTGCCTCTCTCTGCGGGATACAGTGTGATCTGGGTGGTGGTGGATCGATTTTCTAAAATGGCTCATTTTGTTCCCCTGACTGGCCTGCCTTCTGCTGCTCGATTGGCCAACCTCTTTGTTCAACATATCTTCCGTCTTCACAGCTTGCCTCTGCATATTGTCTCGGATCGAGGGGTCCAGTTCATCACGAAGTTCTGGAGAGCCCTCTGCGGCCTCCTCGGCTTATCATCCTCAGTTCAAGGGACAAGTTGAAAGGGTTAACCAGATTATGGAGAACTATCTGCGGCACTTTAAATACCCATAACTGTATGTGAGGACATATCACACCTCCTCAAAGGGAAGAATAACACCAAGTACAAATAGTATCTTGCAAAAATGTATGAATCCTTTATTACAATAAATCATAAAAACATATTGGCCATCAGGACCTAAAATTTAGACGAACAATTAAAATCCACTGATGTAGAGAACAAGAAGGCTACCCAAAAAATGACATATACTCTACAGTGCTGTATGATGTAGTAGCACTGCGGGTCACTTAATCAGACAAGCTGGAAAATGTGTAATGCAAAGAAATGTGATAACTACAAATAAGGTTCAGAGACACATGTCTCCACACATAAACATGTCATTGACCCAACAAAATATAGAAAGGGATGGAAACAACCACTTAATATCAGTATGTATGTAGCTAAATATAAACCAGGAAATCATCAAAAGTCAAAAAAGGTCCCAGAGACTATACCAACCCATGTGTTGCATGATTAGCCTGAAGTGAACTCCACAACAAGAGCCCCGACGCACGTTTCGCGGTAGCTTTTTCAAGGGGTATCATATCTGCGGCACTTTGTCTCCAGACGGCATGATGACTGGGTGCAGCTGCTTCCGTGGGCGGAGTTCTCCTATAATAACCATACTAGTGAGTCCACCACCTCCAGTCCGTTCTTCATCGTCTACGGCCAACATCCTCGTATACCTCTTCCTGCCTCTACTATGTCCCAGGTACCTGCAGCTGACTCTACCTTCAGGGACTTTCAGCAGATATGGCTTCAGACACGATCTTTTATTCTGCTGGTGGTGAAGAGAAAGGCAGACACTAGAAGACGAGATCCTCCCGTTTCTTCCAGGTCTGGCTGTCTTCCAGGAATATCCGGCTGAGGGTGCCATCTTGCAAGTTTGCTCCCAGGTTCCTCTGACTCTTTGAGATTCTACTACAAATCAATGCTGTCTTACAAGCCTCCAACCCTCAAGATCCCTAACTCCTTCCATGTCTCCTTGCTGAAGCCCGTGGTCCTGAACCGCTACTCCAAGACTCCTAGTTCCACAGTGGCTCCTCAGGGACTTTCGAAGTGAGGGAGAACCTGGCCACCAAGAAAGTGGGAGGAAGGACATTTATTTGGTGGATTGGAGGGGATTTGGTCAAGAAGAGAGGTCTTGGGAGCCACAGCAGAACGCTGATGCCCCTGTCCTAGTGAAGAGATTTCTCTCCGGCTCTGGTCCCAAGAAGAGGGGGCGTAAGAGGGGGGATACTGTAACGTCCATGGCTGCGGACCATCGTTCAGACTTCCCATCTGACGGCTCCGGCCATGGACGTCTGTGTTCCCGGCGGCATCTCCCTCCAGGGAGATGCCGGCACTCAATTCCGTGTTCTGTGACTCGTTCCCGCATGGTGCGCTCCCGCACGGCCTTAAAGGGCCAGTACACGTCCAGCTGTCCATTATCAGTAATTATCCCAGAATGCTGCTAACTATAAAAAGGGCTCTGCCCACTTGTTCCTTGCCCGAGCGTTGTTGTATACCTAAAGTTTGTCTTGCAAACGGTCTCCCAGTGTTTTCCAGTTCCCAGTGTTACCAGTTCCTGCTGCCTCTACCCTGTATCCCATGCTATCGTATCTACTGTGCCATCTACGGTGAGAGTCAGGTCGTGTCTTCCGCTGCATCTACTGTGCCATCTACGGTGAAAGTCAAGTTGTGTCTCCGCTACTGTCTACATTGCCTCAGGCACCCTTTCTGGACTATAGACATTGTTTTGTACCTAGTTGGCCAGCTGCTATCCCGCTACGGCCCAGTGGGACCACACCCAACGCCGTGACAGTAGTAATGTGCAGCAATGTAATCTGTCGTAGTATGTAGGCAAGTCAAGTTGCGAGGCGCTTACTGAACTCACATAGCAGAGAGCTAGAGTGGCTGCCATGCTTAAAGATTTAGAAAGTGAATATGTGCAGCTATCACACTTCTCTTCATTCATGCCCAACTTTATTCACAGCACAGCGTGATCTCGCGAGATCACGCTGTGAAATCACTTACTCCCGCAGTTCCTTCACCGGAGCGACGGGAGAATGACCAGACATCCAGCCGTGGCAGGACTGCTGCTGAGGAGGATAATCATCCTGGCACAGCTGGAGTCGATGTCTGGTCATTCTCCCGTCGCTATGGTGAAGGAACTGCTGGAGTAAGTGACGTCACAGCGTGATCTCGCGAGATCACGCTGTGCTGTGAATAAAGCTGGGCATGAATGAAGAGAAGTGTATGACGCTGACTGGTCAGCGTCATACACTTATCTATACAACTCCCACTTGGTTAAAACGAAACAAAAAAACGGCCTGTTGGGCTTTTACAAAAAATTAACATAAATGTAAAAAGTATCAGAGCTTTGTCACTAATAAACGTTTTAAAAAAACAAACAAAAAAACAGTCGTTATCTACATCAAAGCACTTATTAGATTTTAAGTTGGACTTAGGGAAGTATTAAACCGCTGACAGAGCCTTTTTAAGGCTTCGTTCACATCTGCGCAAGGGTCTCGTTCCGTCGTTTTGACGGAATCAATAGCTTAGTCGACTATGCTATTGATTCAGTCAAAATGACGGAACACTTGCACAAAGGAGACAAACGGAAGCCATTGGCACCGGATCCGTCAACATTGAAATTAATGGTGATGGAAACGGAAAACTATGGTTTCCATTTGTGTCTGTCAGGGCTCTGTTCCAATGGAAAGCTCCAACGGAATGTCAAAACAGAGCCCTAGCGCAGATGTGAACGAAGCCGTAGGCTGCTTCCTGATGGTCTGCCAGTAAGAAAGGCAATCAAGATCGCTATCAATCTAAGGATGGTCTCCCTTTCTCCCAAAACCAAATATTTGTTCCTTCAGTTTTGAGACGCTCTGTAGACCCTTCCCTTGCTGGTCATGCGGAATCAGGGCCGGCCTTAGGTTGGATGGCGCCCTGTGCGTGACTCTCTATTACCGCCCCCTACACAAACCAAAAATTAACCACATATATAGACACGCTGGAGCATATATACTGTACATACACTACCGTTCAAAAGTTTAGGGTCACTTAGAAAATTTCCTTATTTTTGAAAGAAAAGCAGTTTTTTTCAATGAAGATAACATTAAATTAATCAGAAATACACTCTATACATTGTTAATGTGCTAAATGACTATTCTAGCTGCAAACGTCTGTTTTTTAATGCAATATCTACATAGGTGTATAGAGGCCCATTTCCAGCAACCATCACTCCAGTGTTCTAATGGTACATTGTGTTTGCTAACTGTGTTAGAAGGCTAATGGATGATTAGAAAACACTTGAAAACCCTTGTGCAATTATGTTAGCACCGCTGTAAACAGTTTTGCTGTTTAGAGGAGCTATAAAACTGACCTTCCTTTAAGCTAGTTGAGAATCTGGAGCATTACATTTGTGGGTTCGATTAAACTCTCCAAATGGCTAGAAAAAGAGAGCATTCATGTTAAACTCGACAGTCTATTCTTGTTCTTAGAAATGAAGGCTATTCCATGCGAGAAATTGCAAAGAAACTGAAGATTTCCTACAACGGTGTGAACTACTCCCTTCAGAGGACAGTACACACAGGCTCTAACCAGAGTAGAAAGAGAAGTGGGAGGCTCCGCTGCACAACTGAGCAACATGACAAGTACATTAGAGTCTCTAGTTTGAGAAATAGGCGCCTCACAGGTCCTCAACTGGCAGCTTCATTAAATAGTACCCGCAAAACGCCAGTGTCAACGTCTACAGTGAAGAGGCGACTCCGGGATGCTGGCCTTCAGGGCAGAGTGGCAAAGAAAAAGCCATATGTGAGACTGGCTAATAAAAGGAAAAGATTAATATGGGAAAAAGCACACAGACATTGGACAGAGGAAGATTGGAAAAAAGTGTTATGGACAGACGAATCAAAGTTTGATGTGTTTGGATCACACAGAAGAACATTTGTGAGACGCAGAACAACTGAAAAGATTAGGAAGAGTGCCTGACGCCAACTGTCAAGCATGGTGGAGGTAATGTGATGGTCTGGGGTTGCTTTGGTGCTGGTAAAGTGGGAGATTTGTACAAGGTAAAAGGGATTTTGAATAAGGAAGGCTATCACTCCATTTTGCACCGCCATGCCATACCCTGTGGACAGCGCTTGATTGGAGCCAATTTCATCCTACAACAGGACAATGACCCAAAGCACACCTCCAAATTATGCAAGAACTATTTAGGGAAGAAGCAGGCAGCTGGTATTCTATCTGTAATGGAGTGGCCAGCGCAGTCACCAGATCTCAACCCCATAGAGCTGTTGTGGGAGCAGCTTGACCGTATGGTACGCAAGAAGTGCCCATCAAGCCAATCCAACTTGAGGGAGGGCCTTCTGGAAGCATGGGGTGAAATTTCTCCCGATTACCTCAGCAAATGAACAGCTAGAATGCCAAAGGTCTGCAATGCTGTAATTGCTGCAAATGGAGCATTCTTTGACGAAAGTAAAGTTTGAAGGAGAAAATTATTATTTCAAATAAAAATCATTATTTCTAACCTTGTCAATGTCTTGACTATATTTTCTAGTCATTTTGCAACTCATTTGATAAATATAAATGTGAGTTTTCATGGAAAACACAAAATTGTCTGGGTGACCCCAAACTTTTGAACGGTAGTGTACATAAAGACAGGTATTTAGACATACAGGCAAATATACATACACACATCTGGAATATATACATACAGGTAAATATATAGACCTACAGAAGCATATATACACACACACACACACACACACACACACACACACACCGGCAGATAAATACACAGACAGGGACATATACAAATACATAGAAGGCACATATATACAAGACAAAGGAAGAATTCACAAACAGACCCATACAATGGAGAAAATAAGTATTTGATCCCTTGCTGATTTTGTAAGTTTGCCCACTGTCAAAGACATGAACAGTCTAGAATTTTTAGGCTAGGTTAATTTTACCAGTGAGAGATAGATTATATAAAAAAACAAAGCAGAAAATCACATTGTCAAAATTATATGTATTTATTTGCATTTGGCACAGGAAAATAAGTATTTGATCCCTTTGCCAAACAAGACTTAATACTTGGTGGCAAAACCCTTGTTGGCAAGCAGAGCAGTCAGACGTTTTTTGTAGTTGATGATGAGGTTTGCACACATGTTAGATGGAATTTTGGCCCACTCCTCTTTGCAGATCATCTGTAAATCATTAAGATATCGAGGCTGTCGCTTGGCAACTCGGATCTTCAGCTCCCTCCATAAGTTTTCGATGGGATTAAGGTCTGGAGACTGGCTAGGCCACTCCATGACCTTAATGTGCTTCTTTTTGAGCCACTCCTTTGTTGCCTTGGCTGTATGTTTCAGGTCATTGTCGTGCTGGAAGACCCAGCCACGAGCCATTTTTAATGTCCTGGTGGAGGGAAGGAGGTTGTCACTCAGGATTTGACGGTACATGGCTCCATCCATTCTCCCATTGATGCGGTGAAGTAGTCCTGTGCCCTTAGCAGAGAAACACCCCCAAAACATAATGTTTCCACCTCCATGCTTGACAGTGGGGACGGTGTTCTTTGGGTCATAGGCAGCATTTCTCTTCCTCCAAACACGGCGAGTTGAGTTAATGCCAAAGAGCTCAATTTTAGTCTCATCTGACCACAGCACCTTCTCCCAATCACTCTCAGAATCATCCAGATGTTCATTTGCAAACTTCAGACGGGCCTGTACATGTGCCTTCTTGAGCAGGGGGACCTTGCGGGCACTGCAGGATTTTAATCCATTACGGCGTAATGTGTTACCAATGGTTTTCTTGGTGACTGTGGTCCCAGCTGCCTTGAGATCATTAACAAGTTCCCCCCGTGTAGTTTTCGGCTGAGCTCTCACCTTCCTCAGGATCAAGGATACCCCACGAGGTGAGATTTTGCATGGAGCCCCAGATCGATGTCGATTGACAGTCATTTTGTATGTCTTCAATTTTCTTACTATTGCACCAACAGTTGTCTCCTTCTCACCCAGCGTCTTACTTATGGTTTTGTAGCCCATTCCAGCCTTGTGCAGGTCTATGATCTTGTCCCTGACATCCTTAGAAAGCTCTTTGGTCTTGCCCATGTTGTAGAGGTTAGAGTCAGACTGATCATTGAGTCTGTGGACAGGAGTCTCTTATACAGGTGACCATGTAAGAGCTGTCTATAATGCAGGCACCAAGTTGATTTGGAGCATGTAACTGGTCTGGAGGAGGCTGAACTCTTAATGGTTGGTCGGGGATCAAATACTTATTTCTCTGTGCAAAATGCAAATAAATATATATCATTTTGACTATGTGATTTTCTGTTTTCTTTTTTATATAATCTATCTCTCACTGGTAAAATTAACCTAGCCTAAAAATTCTAGACTGTTCATGACTTTGACAGTGGGCAAACTTACAAAATCAGCAAGGGATCAAATACTTATTTCCTTCACTGTATGTACCCACACACTTTTACAAGAGAGACATAAAAACACACACACACACACACACACACACACACACACACACACTGTAACATATACACATACAAACACAGAGATACATACTGTATACACAGACATACACACAAACATACTCTATACACACACACAAACACAGAGACACATACTGTATATACACAGAGACACACACTGTAACATACACATACAAACACAGTGTAATGTCCGTGGCTGCGGGCCGTCAGCTCCAACCTCCCCGACAGCCGCAGCTACGAGTCGCTTGCGTCCACTCACCTCTGCCGGATCCCATAGGGTGTATGCGCACGCTCGTGCCCGCTCTTAAAGGGGCAGCGCGCACACCGGACCTCATGGACGAACTTTGACCTGTGAGTACCCTGGGCTATAAGAGGGGTCCAGCCCCCTAGTTCTATGCCTGAGCGTGTAAAGGATTTGCCAGACACAGCTTCTGTGTCGACGCCCGTGGGCAATCAGTCTGCACCTGCTCCTATGTCTGTGAGACTGACTCCATCTTCCACCACTCAGGATGGCAGGCTTAGGAGTGGGAGAGCCTATCACAGCCTGGCCAGACGGAGCTAGTTCCCGCCCACTGTCTATTTATACCTGCCTTTCCTGTTCCTCCTTTGCCTGTGATTCTTCTATGCTTGTTTTCTGGCTTGCTGCTGCTGCTTGTACTACTCATCCTCTGCTTGTTATTGACCTTGGCTTTCTGACAACTCTCCTGCTCGGCGTTTTGTACCTCGTTCTCTCCTGGTTTGACTCGGTTCGTTCACTACTCTTGTTGCTCACGGTGTCCCGGTGGGCAGTTGCCCCGTTTCCCTAGCTTCTGTGTACCCTTGTCTGTTTGTCTGTCTTGCACTTACTGAGCGTAGGGACAGTCGCCCAGTTGTACCCCGTCGCCTAGGACGGGTCGTTGCAAGTAGGCAGGGATGGTGTGTCGGGTAGATTAGGGCTCACCTGTCTGTCTCCCTACCCTGTCATTACAGAGCGTTTTTGTGTTCCCTATAGTTTGTCTATGTGATGGCCTCCTAGTGTGTTTCCTGTTCCTGTACCTGTTCCTGTTCCTTGCATTTCCATACCATCTTGGTCGAGCACTGTGCTGTGCCAATGTCGTGTCGTGCTGTATCCACGTCTGACCGGCTTTACCTCGCCTGACGTCTACCTGCTGCCTTGCCCAAGCCGAGCCTGCCCTGCTGCTGTCTGAGCTGCCACAGGTACCTATACAAACTATAGACTTTCACCTGCTCCCTGTTGGCCAGCTGCCTTACTGCCAAGGCGGTACGGCCCAGTGGGTCCACAGACCCTTCGTGAAAAACAGAACCTAGCTCATTACATTTATACAACACCAGAACAAAGCTCATTACATATATACAGCACCAGAACTAAGCATAGTACATATATACAGCACCAGAACAAAGCTCAATACATATATGCAACACCAGAACAAAGCTCATTACATATATACAGCACCAGAACTAAGCATAGTACACATATACAGCACCAGAACAAAGCTCAATACATATATGCAACACCAGAACAAAGCTCATCACATATATACAGCATCAGAACCAAGATCAGTACATATATACAGCTCCAGTATCAAGACCAGTACATATATACAGCACCAGAACCAAGCTCAGTACATATATACAGCACCAGAACCAAGCTCAGTACATATATACAGTGCCATAACCAATCTCAGTACATAAATACAACACCAGCACAAATACAGTTCAATTTAGTGCAACCACTGCAGTATAGGTTTGCACTAAATTGTATACAGCTCCCAGCATGGCGCAAACAATGGTAAGGATATGCTGGGAGTTGCTGTTTCACAAAAAAAAATATCATACCACCCATCATCTCGCTGCAGATCATAGTGACTACAGTGCTGATTAGAGGCAGAATAAACATTTACATTAAGTGACTCACCAGTGACAATATCAGAGTCTAGTTCTTTTTCTATTTTTTCTCCATCCGGTCCAGACCTCTATGATGACTTCTCCCGGCCACAGCCCATTTCTACAGTTTGCCGCTCAGATGTCTTCAGCTTCCCATTGTTCAAACATTTCTGCACCTATAAACAAAGATAGTTATCATGGTGGCAGACACTGCGCACCTAAATATAATAGCACCATACACTGCACCTCTAATTATAATAGCACCATACACTGTGTCACGCACACACACAAACCGTGCCCCCTGTAAATCGTGCCCCCCGTGGATAGTGCCCTACATAGATCCCCCTGTAGATAGTGACCCCAATAGAGCCCCTGTAGATAGTGCCCGAAATACAGCCCACTGTAGATAGTGTCCCACATATAGCCACCCCTGTAGATAGTGCCCACATATAGTCACCCCTGTAGATAGTGCTCCAAATATAGCCCCCTCTAATAGTGGCCCACATATAGCCACCCCTGTAGATAGTGCCCACATATAGCCACCCCTGTAGATAGTGCTCCACATATAGCCCACCCCTGTATATAGTGTCCAACATATAGCCCATCCCTGTAGATAGTATCCTACATATATCTCCCCCTATAAATAGTGTTCCACATATAACCCACCCCTGTATATAGTGCCTCACATATAGCTCACATAAAAGTCTTTAGCACAAGAGTACCTGTAAGGCCCCATGCACACGACTGTAAAAATTCTTCGCAATTGCAGACCGTAATACGGTCCACAATTACGGACCCATTCAGTTCTATTGACCGCGGACACCTTTACGTATTGCTATGGATGAGTGTCCGTGCCTTGGAACTGTGCCGGGAATTATGTCAGTTTTTTCGTGTTTTACGGGCCGTGCTCCCATACACTGGGAATCCCATACTTAGGCAATCGCGGGCCGTGATTACGGGCACGGCCGTGTGCATGGGGCCTAAGAGTCCAGACAGACACGAGGTGTAGCAGACACTTTGGTACAGATGGTTCGTGGCACAGATGAAGCTTGACACGTAGCAGATGGCACTAGACATGGCAGATGACACCATACATGGCAGATGACACCATACATGGCAGATGATACCAGACATGGCAGATGATACCAGATGGGCAGACGACACCAGACGTGGCAGATGATACCAGACGTGGCAGATGATACCAGATGTGGCAGATGATACCAGATGTGGCAGATTATACCAGACGTGGCAGATGATACCAGACGTGGCAGATGATACCAGACGTGGCAGATGATACCAGATGTGGCAGATGACACTAGACATGGCAGATGATACCAGACGTGGCAGATGATACCAGATGTGGCAGATGATACCAGATGTGGCAGATTATAGCAGACGTGGCAGATGACACCAGATGTGGCAGATGACACCAGACGTGGCAGATGATACCAGATGTGGCAGATGATACCAGATGGGCAGATGACACCAGACGTGGCAGATGAGACATACACGCCTCCAACAATAGACTTAGGCTCAGGAACAAACACAGCAACAAGATAAGGGGAGGAAACAGGATACGGGAACACTGGGAGCAGCATCGTTTGCAATACAAACATGAATAGACAAGAACAATGCTCAGGCAAGGAGTGGAAGGACAGAGCCCTTTTTTATAGTCCAGGGTGATTTGGGGATTGATTAGGTAACTTTTTGCATGTGCACACTGGCCCTTTAAGGCCGGGGACGAGCGCGTAAACCTTAGAGGAAACTGCAGAGCATTACGGCCGCATGTGCTGCAGCTGTCGGGAGGTAAGGGAAGGCGGCGGTCTGTGACTGTTATAGTACCCCCCCCTCTTCTTGGATCCAGAGTGTGAGAGGAATTTTTTAATGAGGGTATGGGCATTAAGGTTCTCTTCTGGCTCCCAAGAGCTCTCCTCAGGAGCAAACCCTTTCCAGTCCATGAGATAGAAAGTCCTTCATCCTACTCTCTTATAGTCCGGAATCTCCTTCACCTCGAAGACATAGGAGGAACCGCTGGGATCAACTGCAGAAGTAGGAGATTTACTGTAGCGGTTCAGAACCACAAACTTAAGGAGGGACACATGAAACGAGTTGGGAATCCTGAGAGTAGGAGGCAGCCAAAGCTTATAGGACACAGGGTTTATTCGTTTCAAGACTTAGAGGAATTTAGGAGCGAATTTGTGAGAAGGCATCTTGAGACAAATGTTTCTTGAGAAAGCCAGACCTTGACTCCGGGAGAAAATTGAGGTGGAACCTTTCTTTTTCTATCAGCATGCCTTTTCATGCGATCCACTAGCTGAAGGATCGCAGACTTGGTTTGCTGCCAGATGTGAATGAAAGTCCCAATTGATGAAGAATTAGCTGCCCGTACTTGAGTCATGGCTGGCACAGGAACTCGTGGAAGTTGACTGCACACAATGTAGAAAGGAGAAGAGGCAGTAGACTCACTTGTGTGGTTATTGTAAGATAATTCTGCCCAAGGCAGAAGTTGTACCCAATTGTCATGTTGGGCTGAAACAAAATGATGAAGGTAATTCTCTAATATTTGATTGGTCCTCTCCACTTGACCATTAGACTATGGGTGATAGGCAGAAGACAAGTCCAACTTCACATCTAGCAGGTTTCACAGTCCACCACTGCCCATGCCATAGTTCATCCAGCCGAAGGAGGAAGGTCTCCCATAATGTCCATAGCGATATGTTGCAAAGGGGCATCAGGCACAGGCAGGGGTCGGAGCAGACCAGCAGGTTTGGAATGGGTAGACTTGTTTGAGGCACAGTTCGTACATGAGGAAACCGTCAAAAACATCTCAAGGCAGCGTGAGCCACCAGTAGTGACGAGACATCAAGTCCTGTGTCTTATGGACACCAGAGTGCCCAGCCAGTTTGGAATTGTGTCCGCAGAGGAGAGTTTTCTTCCTGTCTTAAAGATGAACAAAAGTCTTTCTGGGGGATATGTCTCTAATTTGCAGATTGCTAGCGCCAATTATCCTGGAAGGATCAATAATATATTAAGGAATCTCCTCAGAGTCATCGGTTTCAATGACTGAGACAGGGATTAAGCCTTCACATTTTTGTCTGCAGGATGGAAGTGGAGCAGGAATTGGGCAAAAAACAGCGACCATCTGGCTTGGCGAGGATTCAATCGTTGTGCAGACTGAAGGCACGTGAGATTCTTGTGATCCGTATAAATGATAATAGGATGAATAGCGCCCCCCAGCAAGTGTCTCCATTCCTCCAAGGCCAACTTGACGGCCAGTAACTCCCAATCCCTGATGGAGTAGTTGCGCTCTGCAGGAGAGAATAGTTTGGAGAAGAAGCCACAAGCCACTGTCTTACCCTTGGAGTTTCTTTGAAACAGCAGTGCTCCAGCACCAACGGAAGAAGCATCAACCTCTAGATAAAACTGTCGAGACACATCAGGATGGTGAAGAACTGAGGCTGAGGTGAAGGCGCCTTAGAGGTTGGTAAATGCTGGTAAAACCTTCGCGTTCGCCCCCTTCTTAGTGAGAGCACAGATTGGAGCAATCAGAGAGGAGATGTTCGGGATAAATTACCAGAAATCGTTGTATAGCCCGGAGGTCCTGTGGACATGGCCACTCTAAGATCGACTTCACTTTCTCTGGATCCATTTTAAGTCCACAATCTGAGACAATGTAGCCCAGGAAGGGCAGAGAGTTCCTCTCGTACACACACTTTTCGAGTTTAATACATAGGCGATTACCCCTTAAATGTAACAGGACTTGGTGAACATGCTTCCAATGCATCCTCAGATCTAGTGAGTAGATCAGCATGTCGTCCAGATAGACCACCACAGAGACATACAAGAGATCCCGGAAGATGTTGTTTACAAATTCCTGGAATACAGCTGGAGCGTTACACAGTCCAAAGGGCATCACAAGATATTCGTAGTGACCGTCTTGGGTGTTGAATCCGGTTTTCCGGGTACGAGCGGGCGGGCGGGCGCGCGCACCATAGAGGACATTGCAGAGCAGTACGGCCGCATGTGCTGTCCTCCGGAGAGGGAGACACCGGCAAGTAGTCAGAAGTCTGCGGTCGTCGGGAGTTAAGGGGAGGCGGCATTCCTGGATATTACACGCTCCATGCATACTACACACAACGTACATGTTACAATACATAAGTCCTATATATTACACACTCCATGCATACTAGGCACAATCTACATGTTACATACATATGTCCTATATATTACACACTACCTGCATACTACACACAATCTACATGTTACATACATAAATCCGATATATTACACACTACCTGCATACTACACACAATCTACATGTTAAAATACATAAGTCCTGGATATTACACACTACCTGCATACTACATACAATCTACATGTTACATACATAAGTCCTGGATATTACACACTCCATGCATACTACATACAATCTACATGTTACATACATATGTCCTATATATTACACACTACCTGCATACTACACACAATCTACATGTTACAATACATAAGTCCTGTATATTACACACTACCTGCATACTACACACAATCTACATGTTAAAATACATAAGTCCTGGATATTACACACTACCTGCATACTACATACAATCTACATGTTACATACATAAGTCCTGGATATTACACACTCCATGCATACTACATACAATCTACATGTTAAAATACATAAGTCCTGTATATTACACACTACCTGCATACTACACACAATCTACATGTTAAAATACATAAGTCCTGGATATTACACACTACCTGCATACTACATACAATCTACATGTTACATACATAAGTCCTGGATATTACACACTACCTGCAACCTACATGTTACATACATAAGTCAAGGATATTACACACTCCATGCATACTACATACAATCTACGTTACATACATATGTTCTATATATTACACACTCCATGCATACTACATACAATCTACCTGTTACAATACATAAGTCCTGGATATTACACACTCCATACATACTACATACAATCTACATGTTACATACATAAGTCCTGGATATTACACACTACCTGCGTACTACATACAATCTACATGTTACATACATAAGGCCTGGATATTACACACTACCTGCAACCTACATGTTACATACATAAGTCCTGGATATTACACACTCCATGCGTACTACATACAATCTACCTGTTACACACATAAGTTCTATATATTACACACTCCATGCATACTACATACAATCTACATGTTACATTACATAAGTCCTATATATTACACACTACCTGCATACTACATACAATCTACATGTTACACACAAGTCATGGATATTACACACTACATTCATACTACATACAATCTACATGTTACACACATAAGTCCTATATATTACACACTACCTGCATACTACACACAATCTACATGTTGCAATACATAAGTCCTGGATATTACACACCACCTGCATACTACATACAATCTACATGTTACACACATAAGTCATGGATATTACACACTACATTCATACTACATACAATCTACATGTTACATTCATAAGTCCTATATATTACACACTACCTGCATACTACATACAATCTACATGTTACAATACATAAGTCCTGGATATTACACACTACCTGCATACTACACACAATCTACATGTTACAATACATAAGTCCTGGATATTACACACTCCATGCATACTACATACAATCTACCTGTTACACACATAAGTCCTGGATATTACACACTACATACAATCTACATGTTACACACATAAGTCCTATATATTACACACTACCTGCATACTACACACAATCTACATGTTGCAATACATAAGTCCTGGATATTACACACCACCTGCATACTACATACAATCTACATGTTACACACATAAGTCATGGATATTACACACTACATTCATACTACATACAATCTACATGTTACATTCATAAGTCCTATATATTACACACTACCTGCATACTACATACAATCTACATGTTACAATACATAAGTCCTGGATATTACACACTACCTGCATACTACACACAATCTACATGTTACAATACATAAGTCCTGGATATTACACACTACCTGCATACTACACACAATCTACATGTTATAATACATAAGTCCTGGATATTACACACTACCTGCATACTACATACAATCTACATTTTACAATACATAAGTCCTATATATTACACACTACCTGCATACTACACACAATCTACATGTTACAATACATAAGTCCTGGATATTACACACTACCTGCATACTACACACAATCTACATGTTACAATACATAAGTCCTATATATTACACACTACCTGCATACTACACACAATCTACATGTTACAATACATAAGTCCTGGATATTACACACTACCTGCATACTACATACAATCTACATGTTACATACATACGTCCTATATATTACACACTACCTGCATACTACACACAATCTACATGTTACAATACATAAGTCCTGGATATTACATACTACCTGCATACTACACACAATCTACATGTTATAATACATAAGTCCTATATATTACACACTACCTGCATACTACATACAATCTACATGTTACAATACATAAGTCCTATATATTACACACTACCTGCATACTACATACAATCTACATGTTACATACATAAGTCCTATATATTACACACTACCTGCATACTACATACAATCTACATGTTACATTACATAAGTCCTGGATATTACACACTACATGCATACTACATACAATCTACATGTTACACACATAAGTCCTATATATTACACACTACCTGCATACTACATACAATCTACATGTTACATTACATAAGTCCTATATATTACACGCTCCATGCATACTACACACAATCTACATGTTACATTACATTAGTCCTGGATATTACACACTCCCTGCATACTACACACAATCTACATGTTACATACATAAGTCCTATATATTACACACTACATGCATACTACATACAATCTACATGTTACATACATATGTCCTATATATTACACACTACCTGCATACTACACACAATCTACATGTTACATTACATAAGTCCTATATATTACACACTACATGCATACTACATACAATGTACATGTTACATACATACGTCCTATATATTACACACTCCATGCATACTACATACAATCTACCTGTTACATTACATAAGTCCTATATATTACACACTACCTGCATACTACATACAATCTACATGTTACATTACATAAGTCCTATATATTACACACTCCCTGCATACTACACACAATCTACATGTTACATTACATAAGTCCTATATATTACACACTCCCTGCATACTACACACAATCTACATGTTACATTACATAAGTCCTATATATTACACACTCCCTGCATACTACACACAATCTACATGTTACATTACATAAGTCCTATATATTACACACTCCCTGCATACTACACACAATCTACATGTTACATTACATAAGTCCTATATATTACACACTACCTGCATACTACATACAATCTACATGTTACACACATAAGTCCTGGATATTACACACTACATGCATACTACATACAATCTACATGTTACAATACATAAGTCCTGGATATTACACACTCCCTGCATACTACACACAATCTACATGTTACATACATATGTCCTATATATTACACACTACCTGCATACTACACACAATCTACATGTTACATTACATAAGTCCTATATATTACACGCTCCATGCATACTACATACAATCTACATGTTAGATTACATAAGTCCTGGATATTACACACTCCCTGCTTCATACAACCTATACAAAAATTCTTCTGTGTAAAACTATTTTGTGGAAATTCGAAACTTGAGAGTAAAGTTAATTAGCATCAGAAATGTGTTGTGTGAGTGTCATGGATTTTTTAATAAATGATATTGTAACCCGCAGTGTGGATAATATGTCACAGGTAGAGTCACAAGTGGAGTACAGGAAGGTCAGACCAGTCACCATCCTTGGCACAATACAAAGTGACTGCTGCCAGAATGGAGAAGGCCCAGACAGGGAGGGTGAAGACAAGAGGTTGTTGCATTAGGTACAGGGAGGAGTGGGGCACACGTCCAGCACAGAGCATGCCCCCTGCCATCAGCTGCATGTGACCAGGTCTTATTAAAAGTTGTGAAATGACATGAACCTTGTACAAAGGATTGTGTCTCCTCATTACAGGGAAGTATAAGACATTATCCCTCAGAATGCAGCAGAGCTTACAATCAAGCCAGTGTATCTAAGTCTGTCATGTGTGATAGTGTCTGCTCAGCTGTGTATCTAATCCTATCATGTGATACGGTCTGCTGAGCTGCTGTATCTAATCCTACCATGTGTGATACTGTCTGCTGGGGCCATGTATCTAATCCTAGCATGTGTGATACTGTCTGCTGAGTCACTGTATCTAATCCTATCATGTGTGATACTGTCTGCTGAGCTGTGTATCTAATCCTACCATGTGTGATACTGTCTGCTGGGGCCATGTATCTAATCCTAGCATGTGTGATACTGTCTGCTGAGTCACTGTATCTAATCCTATCATGTGTGATACTGTCTGCTGAGCTGTGTATCTAATCCTATCATGTGTGATACTGTCTGCTGGGGCCATGTATCTAATCCTAGCATGTGTGATACTGTCTGCTGAGTCACTGTATCTAATCCTATCATGTGTGATACTGTCTGCTGAGCTGTGTATCTAATCCTACCATGTGTGATACTGACTGCTGAGCTGTGTATCTAATCCTATCATGTGTGATACTGTCTGCTGAGCTGTGTATCTAATCCTAGCATGTGTGATACTGACTGCTGAGGTGTGTATCTAATCCTATCATGTGTGATACTGTCTGCTGAGCTGTGTATCTAATCCTATCATGTGTGATACTGTCTGCTGAGCTGTGTATCTAATCCTAGCATGTGTGATACTGACTGCTGAGGTGTGTATCTAATCCTATCATGTGTGACACTGTCTGCTGAGTCACTGTATCTAATCCTATCATGTGTGATACTTTCTGCTGAGCTGCAGTTATCTAATCCTATCATGTGTGATACTGACTGCTGAGCTGTGTATCTAATCCTATCATGTGTGATACTGTCTGTTGAGTCACTGTATCTAATCCTATCATATGTGATACTGTCTGCTGAGTTGTTGGATCTTGGCTTTTCTTGTGTGATACTGTTTGTCTATACGGAGTATCTAAGCTTATACTGTGTGATACTGTCTGTGGAGCCGCTGTATATAAACCTGTCCTGTCCTGTGTTGTTTTGGTATATACCGTGTGCCACGATGTTGGCAGGACTGATATAAGTGTTCTGCAGTCATTATGGATAGAAGCCCTGTGTACAGGCAGTGTGATTACAATATATACTTTGCCCATGAAGATTTGACATTAAAGTGCAGCAAAACATTTGACAAACTTCTGACATGTCATAGTGAGATATAATAGTGACATGTGAGAAGTTTGGATTGGTGGGGGGTCCGAGCACTGAGACCCCCACCAATCGCTAGAATGAAGCAGCTGAAGTTCTCGTGTGAGCATTTCAGCTGCTTCGTGTCTGTTCAGCTTTTTCCGGAAAGCCGATGTATCGGAGGACGAGCTCATAGACTTTATATTGAGTCCGTACACCGATACAATAATTTCCGGAAAAAGCCGAGCAGACATGAAGCGGCTTCTTCGTTCTAGCGATTGGTGGGTGTCTCAGTGCTCGGACCCCCACCATTCCAAACTTTTGACATGTCTCTATGACATGTCAGAAGTTTCTCAAATTTTAGCTGCACTTTAAAAGGACATTTAAGTTCACATTTAATGTAAGACTCAGAACCTTCACTGTGATACCGGCGCTTTTGGTGTTGGGAGGATATTTGCAGGCCATGCTGATTGGCTGAGTCATGTGACGGCGGTGGGTTCTCTCTGTAATGACATCAGTGTATATGACTGTGTGCCGGTGTCTTACAGGAGACACCTTCTCGTCATTCCGTTATATTTTGTACACACACCTGTCATTATATGAACAGGTTTTTTTAATCACACACAGTCTAGATATAAAATGTGATAATTCTGGATGTCCTCACCGTGTATATAAATGTATTCGCTAGGTGAGAAATCTCATGTAAATGTGCACGATGGCTGTCAGGAGAACAGGTTACCATGGGCGACGGCAGGGGGAATGAGGCCTCTCATGGGAGATATATGTTCTCCTATAGCGATTCCCTCAATCTAAAATGATAGAAATTGTAAGTAGATATTTAGTCTACGATTTACATAGGACAGGTAAAGGTGGAAGTCTAGAAGTCTTGGTGTCCTGTCGTAGGCAGAAATAAGATGGGATGTGAAAGGAACGGACATGAGAGTCGGGCTGAAGACCTTTCAGATAATCCCTCAGTCATTCAGCAGCTGTTGGGCAGCAATTGTGGGCACCACAGCTGCTCATGGATGAAGTCCCAGCTGCCGTATAACAAGGATCACTGCGAGCAGGAGTGCTCCATCTGTAGGGGGTCAAGACCGATGACGGGACAGCAAGGCTCCGATAACTCTGCATTAAAGGGGACTGTCCACTTTGGACAACGTTCATTTTGGAGTTACTGAACTTGATTCATCCTTTGGGCCAGTTAATGAATTAAGACTCCGGTAAGAAGAAGCTTCTGCTGGCTATGGAGTTCCTGTAAGCACGGGGCTTTAATGATGAAGCTTGATCTATACTCAGCCACCGGATCATGACCAGAATGTTTTAGAACAGAGTTTACAAGATTTTCTACTACATTGATGACAGTCCCTTTGACAAGTGGATTCTTCTTTGATGGACTTTGCTTTTTTATAAACAAGTGTCCCATAGGACTGTATGCATATAGCAAAAACATAACCCCTGGTAGTCGACTTAAATATCCTCAAATAAATTAACCACCGACACTTAAACTTCTTTGAAAGTGGGGTTGACCCGGGGGTAGGACACAGCTTTATTAACACAATAGAAATGTAAAATAACATTTGAAAAAAATATAAACACTAAATGACCTTAACAAAGGTCAATGAACAACCCGTATGCCGGCCTATACCAAGGACATGTAGGTGTCCCCTTCCACTACCGCCATAAGGTGACCGTGTACCCCTGAACTACACGGCTCACCGACCCCCAACAAAAACAGAGCCTACTCAACCCCATCCTGCAACCCCGACAAGAAAACATCCAATCCAATGTCCGTCAGGCGCACCCTGTCTGGCAGCAACAATCCCCTGTTGTCACCTTCCAACTCCCGATGACGAACCACCACACCCCCTCTTACTCGGACAAACCGAGACACACTTGTATTTAAGATGCGCCTCCCCCGTTCAATGGCATTCACATCCCGAGCCCCATGCCACACCAACCGAGGAACAATCTCTGACCACACTAGCACCAACCAGGGGGAAAAAAGAAGCAAACCTTTCTAAATCCGACTGGATCAGTGAGGTCAACTCACCCAACCTAACCGAACACAGATCATTCCCACCCAAATGCCAACCAAAACAGTTGGCACCAGCCAATGCCGGCTAATGTCGATCACTTCGGGCAGAGCCTGCAAACAGCGCAGGCCCCAGAGGCCTCTCCAGTAGACTTCGGCAGTTTCAAAGCCCAGCGATCGTCCACCAGGGCGGATAGCAGCCCGCCGCTCCGCCCAGAACACATATGAGTGCCCGACAATCCCCACCGAGGGTCTTGGACCTAAAATGAAAACTGAATTAAAGCAAAAGAAGATCAGGGTGAACATAACCAGCAAAACAATCCGACTTCCACCTACCGATGAGCCTCACTGCCGCATCAGATAACCCCAATTCACTGGCCATAGTGGCCGCCTCAATATGGAAAGAATGAGTCCTATACTCCCCCGGAGGCTTATCGACCTGAACAATAGCCTTACGGAAAATAGAGGAAAACTGGAACCTAGTAAGCGGCCTGCCATCCAAATGCGATAAAAATTGAACGCCCAATCTACGCACCCCCAGGAAAGCCGACACTGCCGCAACCGGACAAGCTGCGCCCGGGACTGGCCGAAATGAAACCCAACAACCCCGCCCAAACACATCCGTCTTAGAGCGACGTATACGCAACCCCCACCGAAGGAACCACTACATCCTCGAAAAGAAGACCCCCCGGGTCCCCATCGGAACTAGCTCTGAAATACGCAGAGCCCCGAAAAAACACAATAAAAAAGCCACTGAAAATAAAACGGATTCATAAGGGGAAGAACAAATCGACGGCAGCGCCGCTATAAGTTCCTGCAGTAAAGAAAAGGACACAGGACGACGAGACTCCCTCCTGGAGGTCAACTTCTTCCAACCCTTCAAGGCTTGTAAAATAAAAAAGGACTTGGTAACATCCGACCACCCCCTTAACTTAGAAAATAAAGCAACCCCGGCCAGACGCCACTGAGCCACCACCACCGATACACCACGCTCGCGCAAAGCTGACAAATATTCAAGCGTCACAGTCGTGCACAGCCCTGGATCTTCCTCAACGAGTCTATCCCCCACAGCGCTCAACCATTCCTTCCACGCAGCACCGTACTTAGCCCAGGTAGAGGGCGCAAGGGACGACCTCACCAACGGAACCAACTCCGATCCAGCAGCCTCCACAAGAACTCTGGGCAGCTGGCCCCCTCCAGCTCAGCCTGCGGGAAAAGGGAACGAAAGACCAGCCAATGAAAATGAGATAAGGCATCAGCAACAACATTGTGAACATCTGGAATATGGCGAGCACGAAAACGGATGTTACACTGCAAGCAACGCAACACCAAATGACGGAGCAAAGCCAAAACCGGACCTGAGGAGGAAGTAAGTTGGTTAACAGCAAAAACAACACTCATATTATCAGACCGAAACATCACAGACCTGTTGGAGAGGCGCGCCCCCTACAATTCAACGGCGACAACTATAAGAAAGAGCTCCAACAACGTCAAATTTGTACACCAACCCTTGTCCTGCCAGGAATCAGGCCAAGATTCAGCGCACCAAGCAAAGCACCAAATCCCAGTGTACCAGCCGCATCCGTCAACAACTCCATATCAACGCTGGAAATCGGAGGTGCCCTCCAACACGTGCGCCCATTATAATCCTCCAAGAAAGTGCTCCCGACGCGCAAATCCACCTTAACAGAAATCAAAATCCGCACATGATGAGAAGGAACCGAAAGGGCCTCTGCGCCGCCATCATCAAGCGCAACCAAACCTCAGTGGCTTTGGTATCCCAACCAACCTCTGGCCTCCGAGCCAGTCACCTACGGAACTCCTCATCGTACCGCCACCAAGCCGTGCCACCATGCGATTTATAGGCACTAAAAATAGTGTCCAAATAGACAAACAATTGCCCTGCACACTCAGGCCGAGCCTTACTAAACACCCCCCCCCCCAAATAGCAAAAGCCAATTATTAAACGACCTTAGGCTTACCCAACACACCCCGCTCAAGTCTACGCTCCTTATCAATCATCAACGAATCGACCGACAAGAGAGACTAAATGTCAATGTAATCATTCTTACCGATTTTCTCACGCACCTCATCAGACACATGAGCACCCAGGGGAGATACACTACAAAAATAGGAATCTCTGAAAGCAGGGACCGAAGAAGTGGACATAGAAGTGGACGCCTCTGCCGTGGACCTCACAACCACGGCCTGCGACGACGGTCCCACGGGCAAAGAAACGGCCCCCGCCACCAGAGATTGCACAGCAGAAAATAAATCAGCAGCAGACATATTATCAGCATTCCAAACCTTAAGGCAGGCATACTCACCATGTCCAGAAGGCGGCGCCACTCCCGGCGCAGACGGAACCACTTCTGCAGACGTGGCCACTGGAACCACGGCCGGCATAGGGGGCGCGACCCCTTGCGCTCCGACCGAGGAACGGCGACTCCGAGTACCCCGGTCGGACACAGCACTAAAACTCCTGCTACTCACGGCCCGCCAACTTCCCCGGGAGACCTCCGATGAAGAGGAGTCAGAGGGAGACCGCCCATACCTCCTAGAGTGACAACGGCATTACGGCCGCGATAGACTGCGACCAGACCCCTGGCGCCGACGCGATCCGGCCCTGCTAGCCCCATGGCGGCTATGGGAGCGCTACGCGCGAGATGAGGCGGCCCGCAAAGAAGAGCCCGGGTCCACCAACGAAGGCCCGGGCAGGATGGGCCACCGCCTGACGGGCCATCCGCCTATGAGATCTCCCAGAGAAAAAGAGTTCTGACCCGTCCTGTGAGCCCTCATCCTCCGTCGGGGAGAAGTCCTGCCAAGCACCGCCACCTCGCCCCCCAGCTCCGCCCTCTGAGGCAAAGATCAAGGGAACACTCCCTGCTGGAGAAGCCGCTGCCGCTGATAAAATCGAGGCTGAGGCCTGCCTCACAGAGCCCCGACCGTCCAGTGGGCGGGGCCTAAGACCCACCACACCCGTGGATCCCCGGCCACCCCGCGTCGGAGGAACCATGTCCCCACAACGGATACCGGCACCCCCGCTAACGGAAGCACCGGCGCCAGAGGAGGACGCATTGACAGCAGGGGATGGGCAGCATCGCGTGCGGCGCCGGTAGCCATCGCCGGCGGCCGCAACCTGACGGAAGCAGGAGATAGACGGGCCGGCGGACGAGAGGTTCTCGCCGTATGCCGCCAACAATCCACGAGAGAGGGAGCCGGAAAAGCCGCCTCCCGAAGGAGCGACTGCAGCCAGTCACTCCCCTCTGCAGCAATCGTGGCACGCAGAGCCTGAAGAAGCTCTTGCCGATCCATTGCAGAAATTCCGGAAAAAGAGGCCGACCACCAAGGTAAGTGGTCCTATATACCCTACCCCATTACCCTAAACACACCCTGCCCCTCCTAACTCTGACTCACTCAACAGGAGAGGGGTGGGGAGAGAGAGACTACCCATCCCATTAACCCCTTATCCGCAACAGTCCCTGGCTGAACGGTTAAACACCTGTGAGCCTACATGAAGAGGATGAAGGGTCTTTAGCGGATTTTTGTAGAACATGATCTGGAGAGGTTGCGGCCAATTACTGGAGGTTTTCTAGTGGTGAGAAGAGTGGCGCTCCGGCAGACGCAGTTGCTTCGGGCTCCTCGGATGTATTATATGGGGTCATTACAGGGTAATAGTAATCACTATATAGAGGCTGTGTACTGTGCGGGGTATTATATGGGGTCATTACAGGGTAATAGTAATCACTATATAGAGGCCGTGTACTGTGCGGGGTATTATATGGGGTCATTACAGGGTAATAGTAATCACTATATAGAGGCTGTGTACTGTGCGGGGTATTATATGGTGTCATTACAGGGTAATAGTAATCACTATATAGAGGCTGTGTACTGTGCGGGGTATTATATGGGGTCATTACAGGGTAATAGTAATCACTATATAGAGGCTGTGTACTGTGCAGGGTATTATATGGAGTCATTACAGGGTAATAGTAATCACTATATAGAGACTGTGTACTGTGCGGGGTATTATATGGGGTCATTACAGGGTAATAGTAATCACTATATAGAGGCTGTGTACTGTGCGGGGTATTATATGGGGTCATTACAGGGTAATAGTAATCACTATATAGAGGCTGTGTACTGTGCGGGGTATTATATGGGGTCATTACAGAGTAATAGTAATCACTATATAGAGGCCGTGTACTGTGCGGGGTATTATATGGGGTCATTACAGAGTAATAGTAATCACTATATAGAGGCTGTGTACTGTGCGGGGTATTATATGGGGTCATTACAGGGTAATAGTAATCACTATATAGAGGCTGTGTACTGTGCGGGGTATTATATGGTGTCATTACAGGGTAATAGTAATCACTATATAGAGGCTGTGTACTGTGCGGGGTATTATATGGGGTCATTACAGGGTAATAGTAATCACTATATAGAGGCTGTGTACTGTGCGGGGTATTATATGGGGTCATTACAGGGTAATAGTAATCACTATATAGAGACTGTGTACTGTGCGGGGTATTATATGGGGTCATTACAGGGTAATAGTAATCACTATATAGAGGCTGTGTACTGTGCGGGGTATTATATGGGGTCATTACAGGGTAATAGTAATCACTAAATAGAGGCTGTGTACTGTGCGGGGTATTATATGGGGTCATTACAGGGTAATAGTAATCACTATATAGAGGCCGTGTACTGTGCGGGGTATTATATGGGGTCATTACAGAGTACTAGTAATCACTATATAGAGGCTGTGTACTGTGCGGGGTATTATATGGGGTCATTACAGAGTAATAGTAATCACTATATAGAGGCCGTGTACTGTGCGGGGTATTATATGGGGTCATTACAGAGTAATAGTAATCACTATATAGAGGCTGTGTACTGTGCGGGGTATTATATGGGGTCATTACAGGGTAATAGTAATCACTATATAGAGGCCGTGTACTGTGCGGGGTATTATATGGGGTCATTACAGGGTAATAGTAATCACTATATAGAGGCTGTGTACTGTGCGGAGTATTATATGGGGTCATTACAGAGTAATAGTAATCACTATATAGAGACTGTGTACTGTGCAGGGTATTATATGGGGTCATTACAGGGTAATAGTAATCACTATATAGAGACTGTGTACTGTGCGGGGTATTATATGGGGTCATTACAGGGTAATAGTAATCACTATATAGAGACTGTGTACTGTGCGGGGTATTATATGGAGTCATTACAGAGTAATAGTAATCACTATATAGAGGCTGTGTACTGTGCGGGGTATTATATGGGGTCATTACAGGGTAATAGTAATCACTATATAGAGACTGTGTACTGTGCGGGGTATTATATGGGGTCATTACAGGGTAATAGTAATCACTATATAGAGGCGGTGTACTGTGCGGGGTATTATATGGGGTCATTACAGAGTAATAGTAATCACTATATAGAGGCCGTGTACTGTGCGGGGTATTATATGGAGTCATTACAGAGTAATAGTAATCACTATATAGAGGCTGTGTACTGTGCGGGGTATTATATGGGGTCATTACAGAGTAATAGTAATCACTATATAGAGGCTGTGTACTGTGCGGGGTATTATATGGGGTCATTACAGGGTAATAGTAATCACTATATAGAGGCTGTGTACTGTGCGGGGTATTATATGGGGTCATTACAGGGTAATAGTAATCACTATATAGAGGCTGTGTACTGTGCGGGGTATTATATGGAGTCATTACAGAGTAATAGTAATCACTATATAGAGGCTGTGTACTGTGCGGGGTATTATATGGAGTCATTACAGAGTAATAGTAATCACTATATAGAGGCCGTGTACTGTGCGGGGTATTATATGGGGTCATTACAGAGTAATAGTAATCACTATATAGAGGCCGTGTACTGTGCGGGGTATTATATGGGGTCATTACAGGGTAATAGTAATCACTATATAGAGGCTGTGTACTGTGCGGGGTATTATATGGAGTCATTACAGGGTAATAGTAATCACTATATAGAGACTGTGTACTGTGCGGGGTATTATATGGGGTCATTACAGGGTAATAGTAATCACTATATAGAGACTGTGTACTGTGCGGGGTATTATATGGAGTCATTACAGAGTAATAGTAATCACTATATAGAGGCTGTGTACTGTGCGGGGTATTATATGGGGTCATTACAGGGTAATAGTAATCACTATATAGAGACTGTGTACTGTGCGGGGTATTATATGGGGTCATTGCAGAGTAATAGTAATCACTATATAGAGGCTGTGTACTGTGCGGGGTATTATATGTGGTCATTACAGGGTAATAGTAATCACTATATAGAGACTGTGTACTGTGCGGTGTATTATATGGGGTCATTACAGAGTAATAGTAATCACTATATAGAGGCTGTGTACTGTGCGGGGTATTATATGGGGTCATTACAGGGTAATAGTAATCACTATATAGAGACTGTGTACTGTGCGGGGTATTATATGGGGTCATTACAGGGTAATAGTAATCACTATATAGAGGCTGTGTACTGTGAGGGGTATTATATGGGGTCATTACAGGGTAATAGTAATCACTATATAGAGACTGTGTACTGTGCGGGGTATTATATGGGGTCATTACAGGGTAATAGTAATCACTATATAGAGGCTGTGTACTGTGCGGGGTATTATATGGGGTCATTACAGGGTAATAGTAATCACTATATAGAGGCCGTGTACTGTGCGGGGTATTATATGGGGTCATTACAGGGTAATAGTAATCACTATATAGAGACTGTGTACTGTGCGGGGTATTATATGGAGTCATTACAGGGTAATAGTAATCACTATATAGAGGCTGTGTACTGTGCGGGGTATTATATGGAGTCATTACAGAGTAATAGTAATCACTATATAGAGGCTGTGTACTGTGCGGGGTATTATATGGGGTCATTACAGGGTAATAGTAATCACTATATAGAGGCCGTGTACTGTGCGGGGTATTATATGGGGTCATTACAGGGTAATAGTAATCACTATATAGAGGCTGTGTACTGTGCGGGGTATTATATGGGGTCATTACAGGGTAATAGTAATCACTATATAGAGGCTGTGTACAGTGCGGGGTATTATATGGAGTCATTACAGGGTAATAGTAATCACTATATAGAGGCCGTGTACTGTGCGGGGTATTATATGGGGTCATTACAGAGTAATAGTAATCACTATATAGAGACTGTGTACTGTGCGGGGTATTATATGGGGTCATTACAGAGTAATAGTAATCACTATATAGAGACTGTGTACTGTGCGGGGTATTATATGGGGTCATTACAGGGTAATAGTAATCACTATATAGAGGCTGTGTACTGTGCGGGGTATTATATGGGGTCATTACAGGGTAATAGTAATCACTATATAGAGGCTGTGTACTGTGCGGGGTATTATATGGGGTCATTACAGGGTAATAGTAATCACTATATAGAGGCCGTGTACTGTGCGGGGTATTATATGGGGTCATTACAGGGTAATAGTAATCACTATATAGAGGCCGTGTACTGTGCGGGGTATTATATGGAGTCATTACAGAGTAATAGTAATCACTATATAGAGACTGTGTACTGTGCGGGGTATTATATGGGGTCATTACAGAGTAATAGTAATCACTATATAGAGGCTGTGTACTGTGCGGGGTATTATATGGGGTCATTACAGGGTAATAGTAATCACTATATAGAGGCTGTGTACTGTGCGGGGTATTATATGGGGTCATTACAGAGTAATAGTAATCACTATATAGAGGCTGTGTACTGTGCGGGGTATTATATGGGGTCATTACAGGGTAATAGTAATCACTATATAGAGGCTGTGTACTGTGCGGGGTATTATATGGGGTCATTACAGGGTAATAGTAATCACTATATAGAGACTGTGTACTGTGCGGGGTATTATATGGGGTCATTACAGGGTAATAGTAATCACTATATAGAGGCCGTGTACTGTGCGGGGTATTATATGGAGTCATTACAGGGTAATAGTAATCACTATATAGAGGCTGTGTACTGTGCGGGGTATTATATGGGGTCATTACAGGGTAATAGTAATCACTATATAGAGGGCGTGTACTGTGCGGGGTATTATATGGGGTCATTACAGAGTAATAGTAATCACTATATAGAGGCTGTGTACTGTGCGGGGTATTATATGGGGTCATTACAGAGTAATAGTAATCACTATATAGAGACTGTGTACTGTGCGGGGTATTATATGGGGTCATTACAGGGTAATAGTAATCACTATATAGAGGCTGTGTACTGTGCGGGGTATTATATGGGGTCATTACAGGGTAATAGTAATCACTATATAGAGGCTGTGTACTGTGCGGGGTATTATATGGGGTCATTACAGGGTAATAGTAATCACTATATAGAGGCTGTGTACTGTGCGGGGTATTATATGGGGTCATTACAGAGTAATAGTAATCACTATATAGAGGCTGTGTACTGTGCGGGGTATTATATGGGGTCATTACAGGGTAATAGTAATCACTATATAGAGGCTGTGTACTGTGCGGGGTATTATATGGGGTCATTACAGGGTAATAGTAATCACTATATAGAGGGCGTGTACTGTGCGGGGTATTATATGGGGTCATTACAGGGTAATAGTAATCACTATATAGAGGCTGTGTACTGTGCGGGGTATTATATGGGGTCATTACAGGGTAATAGTAATCACTATATAGAGGCTGTGTACTGTGCGGGGTATTATATGGGGTCATTACAGAGTAATAGTAATCACTATATAGAGGCTGTGTACTGTGCGGGGTATTATATGGGGTCATTACAGGGTAATAGTAATCACTATATAGAGACTGTGTACTGTGCGGGGTATTATATGGGGTCATTACAGAGTAATAGTAATCACTATATAGAGGCTGTGTACTGTGCGGGGTATTATATGGAGTCATTACAGGATAATAGTAATCACTATATAGAGGCTGTGTACTGTGCGGGGTATTATATGGGGTCATTACAGGGTAATAGTAATCACTATATAGAGGCTGTGTACTGTGCGGGGTATTATATGGGGTCATTACAGGGTAATAGTAATCACTATATAGAGGCCGTGTACTGTGCGGGGTATTATATGGGGTCATTACAGGGTAATAGTAATCACTATATAGAGGCTGTGTACTGTGCGGGGTATTATATGGGGTCATTACAGGGTAATAGTAATCACTATATAGAGACTGTGTACTGTGCGGGGTATTATATGGGGTCATTACAGGGTAATAGTAATCACTATATAGAGACTGTGTACTGTGCGAGGTATTATATGGAATCATTACAGAGTAATAGTAATCACTATATAGAGGCCGTGTACTGTGAGGGGTATTATATGGGGTCATTACAGGGTAATAGTAATCACTATATAGAGGCTGTGTACTGTGCGGGGTATTATATGGGGTCATTACAGGGTAATAGTAATCACTATATAGAGGCCGTGTACTGTGCGGGGTATTATATGGGGTCATTACAGGGTAATAGTAATCACTATATAGAGGCTGTGTACTGTGCGGGGTATTATATGGGGTCATTACAGAGTAATAGTAATCACTATATAGAGACTGTGTACTGTGCGGGGTATTATATGGGGTCATTACAGAGTAATAGTAATCACTATATAGAGGCTGTGTACTGTGCGGTGTATTATATGGAGTCATTACAGGGTAATAGTAATCACTATATAGAGGCTGTGTACTGTGCGGGGTATTATATGGGGTCATTACAGGGTAATAGTAATCACTATATAGAGGGCGTGTACAGTGCGGGGTATTATATGGAGTCATTACAGGGTAATAGTAATCACTATATAGAGGCCGTGTACTGTGCGGGGTATTATATGGGGTCATTACAGGGTAATAGTAATCACTATATAGAGGCTGTGTACTGTGCGGGGTATTATATGGGGTCATTACAGGGTAATAGTAATCACTATATAGAGGCTGTGTACTGTGCGGGGTATTATATGGAGTCATTACAGGGTAATAGTAATCACTATATAGAGGCTGTGTACTGTGCGGGGTATTATATGGAGTCATTACAGGGTAATAGTAATCACTATATAGAGGCTGTGTACTGTGCGGGGTATTATATGGGGTCATTACAGGGTAATAGTAATCACTATATAGAGGCTGTGTACTGTGCGGGGTATTATATGGGGTCATTACAGGGTAATAGTAATCACTATATAGAGGCTGTGTACTGTGCGGGGTATTATATGGGGTCATTACAGGGTAATAGTAATCACTATATAGAGGCTGTGTACTGTGCGGGGTATTATATGGGGTCATTACAGGGTAATAGTAATCACTATATAGAGGCTGTGTACTGTGCGGGGTATTATATGGGGTCATTACAGGGTAATAGTAATCACTATATAGAGGCTGTGTACTGTGCGGGGTATTATATGGAGTCATTACAGGGTAATAGTAATCACTATATAGAGGCTGTGTACTGTGCGGGGTAATAATAATAATAATAATAATCTTTATTTATATAGCGCCAACATATTACGCAGCACTTTACAATTTAGAGGGAACATGAAACAAACAATATCAGACATTACATAGTGACAAAGTTCATTTACAATTCAAACCTGGGGAGTGAGGACCCTGCTCGCAAGAGCTTACAATCTATGAGGACATAAGGGAGACACAAAGTGTAATAGTGTTTGTTCTGTACAATGGTCCGGCCATTTTTATACACATGCGGTGGTAACATAAAGCTGCATGAGCCGGTCACCAGCCGGTATCCGTGTATGACGGACATGTAGAGAAGGAGTGTGAGGGAATCTTATTCTGATGACTAATCTAAAAGGAGGGCCATGAAAAGGAGTCAGATTAGGGAATTTTATAGGCCTGTCTAAATAGATGTGTTTTCAGGGCACGTTTAAAACTGTGGATATTGGGAATTAATCGGATTGTCTGGGGTAGCGCATTCCAGAGGACGGGGCAGCACGAGAGAAATCCTGGAGACGGTAGTGGGAGGTTCGGATTATGGAGGATTTTAATCTAAGGTCGTTGGCAGAACGTAGAGCCCGAGTAGGGTGGTAGACAGAGATGAGGGAGGAGATGTAAGGAGGGGCAGCACTGTGGAGAGCTTTGTGGGTGAGAGTAATAAGTTTGAATTTTATTCGGAAGGGGATGGGCAACCAGTGCAGTGACTGGCACAGATTAGAGGCGTTGGTGTAGCGGTTGGTCATAAAGATGAGCCTGGCTGCTGCATTGAGGATAGATTGGAGAGGGGAGAGTTTAGTGAGGGGAAGACCGACTAGTAATGAGTTACAGTAGTCAAGACGAGAGTGAATCAGAGCAACAATGAGAGTTTTGGCAGTTTCCTCCGTAAGAAAAGAGCGGATTCTGGAGATGTTTTTGAGGTGAAAATGACAGGAGCGTGAAAGTGATTGTATGTGAGGAGTAAAGGAAAGATCTGAGTCAAAAATAACCCCGAGACAGCGGGCGTGCTGCTTAGAAGTTATGATAGTGCCACACACAGAGATGGAGACATCAGGTTTAGGGAGGTTAGTAGATGGTGGGAACACAAGGAGCTCAGTTTTAGAAAGATTCAGTTTCAGATAGAGAGAGGACATGATGTTAGAGACAGCGGACAGACAATCACTGGTGTTCTGTATTAGAGCAGGGGTGATGTCACGGGAAGAGGTATATAATTGGGTGTCATCAGCGTAGAGATGGTACTGGAAGCCAAATCTGCTGATGGTTTGTCCAATAGGAGCTGTGTAGAGAGAAAAGAGGAGCGGACCTAGGACTGATCCCTGAGGAACCCCGATATCAAGGGGAAGAGGAGAAGAAGTGGAACCAGCAAATGACACACTGAATGAGCGGTCAGAGAGATAGGAGGAAAACCAAGAGAGAGCCGCGTCCTTGAGGCCAATAGAGTGGAGCATGTTAAGTAGGAGTTTGTGGTCTACAGTGTCAAAGGCTGCAGAGAGATCCAAAAGAATCAGGAGAGAGGATTTACCGTCCGATTTAGCCGCCAAGAGATCATTTGAGACTTTAGTAAGGGCAGTTTCTGTGGAGTGTAGAGTGCGGAAACCAGATTGTAAGGGGTCAAGAATGGAGTTAGCAGAGAGATAGCGGATAAGGCGAGAGTAGACCAAGCGTTCCAGGAGTTTGGAGATGAAGGGCAGATTAGAGACTGGTCGGTAGTTGGCAGCGCTGGATGGGTCAAGTGTTGGTTTTTTCAATAATGGGTTTATAATGGCATGTTTAAAAGCGGAGGGAAAGATACCAGAGGAAAGAGAGAGGTTAAATATTTTAGTCAGGTGACTAGTGACAGCTGGGGAGAGGGACTGGAGGAGGTGTGAGGGGACAGGATCACTAGGGCAGGTAGTAGGACGAGAAGAAGAGAGGAGCCTTGAGACTTCTTCTTCAGTTATTGGGTCAAATGCTGAGAGTGAAGAAGAGGGAGTGCGGGGGGGAAGGGGATCGATGTTACTAGGGGACTGGGAGATAATATCATGTCGGATGTTGTCAATTTTAACTTTAAAATAATTGGCCAGGTCTTCAGCACTGAGATCTGTGATTGGCGTCTGCACTTTAGGACTAAGGAGGGAGTGAAAAGTATCAAAGAGGCGTTTTGGATTATTAGATAGTGTGGAGATGAGAGAAGTGAAGTAGACTTGTTTGGCGCGGTGAAGGGCAGAGTTGTAAGTTTTGAGCATAAATTTGCAATGGAGGAAATCTGCATCCAAATGCGATTTTCTCCACAGTCGTTCGGCACATCTCAAGCACCGCTGAAGAAAGCGGGATTGAGGCGTGTGCCAGGGTTGTCGTCGTCTTTGTCGGGTGGTTCGGAGTGTAGTGGGGGCTGCTTCATCCAATGCATTTTTGAGAGTGTTGTTATAAAGTTTGGCAGCCAGATTGGGACAGGAGAGGGAAGAGATAGGGGACAATGAGGACTGTAGACTGTCTATGAGTTTCACAGTGTTAATGGCATGTAGATTTCTGTATGTCTGATACGTAGGGATGACCTGAGGAGGCAGAGAATATTTGATAGTAAAGCAGAGAAGATTGTGGTCAGAAAGCGGGAGAGGAGAGTTAATAAAGTCAGAAACTGAGCAGAGCCGGAAGAAGACCAGGTCAAGTGAATGCCCGTCTTCATGTGTAGGAGAGTTAGTAAGTTGTGACAGACCGAGGGACGAGGTTAAAGATAGAAACTGGGAGGCAGATGAGGAGATTGGGTTATCAATGGGGATGTTGAAGTCACCCATGATGAGAGTGGGTGTTTCAGAGGATAGAAATTGTGGAAGCCAGGCAGCAAAATGATCCAGGAATTGGCGGGGTGAGCCCGGTGGGCGGTAGACAACTGCCACTCGGAGGGGAAAAGGGTGAAAGAGTCTGAGGGTGTGGACTTCAAAAGAGGGAAATGTGAGTGAGGGAACCGGGGGAATGACCTGGAAAGTGCAGTGTGGGGAAAGAAGTATACCTACTCCTCCACCCTGCCTGTTCTCAGGTCTGGGGTATACCTACTCCTCCACCCTGCCTGTTCTCAGGTCTAGTGTATACCTACTCCTCCACCCTGCCTGTTCTCAGGTCTGGGGTATACCTACTCCTCCACCCTGCCTGTTCTCAGGTCTGGGGTATACCTACTCCTCCACCCTGCCTGTTCTCAGGTCTAGTGTATACCTACTCCTCCACCCTGTCTGTTCTCAGGTCTAGTGTATACCTACTCCTCCACCCTGTCTGTTCTCAGGTCTAGTGTATACCTACTCCTCCACCCTGCCTGTTCTCAGGTCTGGGGGCATGAGAGAACTGGAGACCACCATAAGATAGAGCAGCAGGGGAAGCAGTGTCAGACAGGTGTAGCCATGTTTCTGTAAGAGCCAGAAGGTTGAGAGAGTTAGAAAGGAATAAGTCATGAATAAAGGTGAGTTTGTTGCACACGGACCGAGAGTTCCAGAGAGCACAGTTAAAAGAGACAGGAGAAGACACACAAGGAATGGCAAGAAGATTTGCAGGGTTTCTATGTGTGGCAGGTAAGTGGTTGAGCTTGGCAGAAGAAAAGGGAGGCCCAGGGTTGGGAGAGATGTCCCCTGCAGCTAGTAGCAGGAGAATGGAGAGAGACAGCAGATGGTTCTGTGATTTATGGGAGCGTGTTTTATGTTGGGCAGTGGGATGAGATGGGTTAAGTTGACTGAGGAAAGTGAATAGTGAATGGGAGCTGTACATGGGTGAGGCAAGGAGAGAGGGACTGATGTAGACTGTTTTTGGGCAATTCTTAAATGGGCGATAGGATTGCAAACCAAGAGCAGCTATAATGATGAGAGCAGTGGCAAACATGTTTGTTTACAGAAAGTTAGAAATCTAATATTGTGAGCGTGGGCTAGTTTGTCTGGTTTGGTAATGCAGCTTACCTGTCACTGACCAACTGCCATGTATAACTGCCAGGACACTTAGACAGCGATGACTTCTGCCGTCGTGCCCCCCTGCACGAGTGCCTTCCCCATATGCTACATCTAAATTTATAGGGGAGTAGATGCTCAGATCTAGGCCTAATTAAGCTCGTTCAGCTATTAATCAAATCAACTAGACACATGAGGTGAAAAGCTATGCAGAGATAAACAAACAAACTAGCAGGTCTGGATGATCATAATATAATATATGGGGTCATTACAGGGTAATAGTAATCACTATATAGAGGCTGTGTACTGTGCGGGGTATTATATGGGGTCATTACAGGGTAATAGTAATCACTATATAGAGGCTGTGTACTGTGCGGGGTATTATATGGGGTCATTACAGAGTAATAGTAATCACTATATAGAGGCTGTGTACTGTGCGGGGTATTATATGGGGTCATTACAGAGTAATAGTAATCACTATATAGAGGCCGTGTACTGTGCGGGGTATTATATGGGGTCATTACAGAGTAATAGTAATCACTATATAGAGGCTGTGTACTGTGCGGGGTATTATATGGGGTCATTACAGGGTAATAGTAATCACTATATAGAGGCTGTGTACTGTGCGGGGTATTATATGGGGTCATTACAGAGTAATAGTAATCACTATATAGAGACTGTGTACTGTGCGGGGTATTATATGGGGTCATTACAGAGTAATAGTAATCACTATACAGAGGCTGTGTACTGTGCGGGGTATTATATGGAGTCATTACAGGGTAATAGTAATCACTATATAGAGACCGTGTACTGTGCGGGGTATTATATGGGGTCATTACAGGGTAATAGTAATCACTATATAGAGGCTGTGTACTGTGCGGGGTATTATATGGGGTCATTACAGGGTAATAGTAATCACTATATAGAGGCTGTGTACTGTGCGGGGTATTATATGGGGTCATTACAGGGTAATAGTAATCACTATATAGAGGCTGTGTACTGTGCGGGGTATTATATGGGGTCATTACAGGGTAATAGTAATCACTATATAGAGGCTGTGTACTGTGCGGGGTATTATATGGGGTCATTACAGAGTAATAGTAATCACTATATAGAGACTGTGCGGGGTATTATATGGAGTCATTACAGAGTAATAGTAATCACTATATAGAGACTGTGTACTGTGCGGGGTATTATATGGAGTCATTACAGAGTAATAGTAATCACTATATAGAGACTGTGTACTGTGCGGGGTATTATATGGAGTCATTACAGAGTAATAGTAATCACTATACAGAGGCTGTGTACTGTGCGGGGTATTATATGGGGTCATTACAGAGTAATAGTAATCACTATATAGAGGCTGTGTACTGTGCGGGGTATTATATGGGGTCATTACAGGGTAATAGTAATCACTATATAGAGGCTGTGTACTGTGCGGGGTATTATATGGGGTCATTACAGAGTAATAGTAATCACTATATAGAGGCTGTGTACTGTGCGGGGTATTATATGGAGTCATTACAGAGTAATAGTAATCACTATATAGAGGCCGTGTACTGTGCGGGGTATTATATGGGGTCATTACAGGGTAATAGTAATCACTATATAGAGGCTGTGTACTGTGCGGGGTATTATATGGGGTCATTACAGGGTAATAGTAATCACTATATAGAGGCTGTGTACTGTGCGGGGTATTACATGGGGTCATTACAGGGTAATAGTAATCACTATATAGAGGCTGTGTACTGTGCGGGGTATTATATGGGGTCATTACAGGGTAATAGTAATCACTATATAGAGGCTGTGTACTGTGCGGGGTATTATATGGGGTCATTACAGGGTAATAGTAATCACTATATAGAGGCTGTGTACTGTGCGGGGTATTATATGGTGTCATTACAGGGTAATAGTAATCACTGGGGAAAATGTTTGAGGGGCTATTGAGGGACTATATACAGGATTATGTGACAATAAATAGCATTATAAGTGACAGCCAGCACGGTTTTACTAAGGACAGAAGTTGTCAAACTAACCTAATCTGTTTTTATGAAGAGGTGAGCAGAAGTCTAGACAGAGGGGCCGCTGTGGATTTAGTGTTTTTGGACTTTGCAAAGGCATTTGACACTGTCCCCCATAGACGCCTAATGGGTAAATTAAGGACTATAGGTTTAGAAAATATAGTTTGTAATTGGATTGAGAATTGGCTCAAGGACCGTATCCAGAGAGTTGTGGTCAATGATTCCTTCTCTGAATGGTCCCCGGTTATAAGTGGTGTACCCCAGGGTTCAGTGCTGGGACCCCTATTATTCAACTTATTTATTAATGATATAGAGGAAGGGATTAATAGCACTATTTCTATTTTTGCAGATGACACCAAGCTATGTAATATAGTTCAGTCTATGGAAGATGTTCATGAATTACAGGCAGATTTAAACAAACTAAGTGTTTGGGCGTCCACTTGGCAAATGAAGTTTAATGTAGATAAATGTAAAGTTATGCATCTTGGTACCAACAACCTGCATGCATCATATGTCCTAGGGGGCGCTACACTGGCGGATTCACTTGTTGAGAAGGATCTGGGTGTACTTGTAAATCATAAACTCAATAACAGCATGCAGTGTCAATCAGCTGCTTCAAAGGCCAGCAGGATATTGTCGTGTATTAAAAGAGGCATGGACTCGCGGGACAGGGATGTAATAATGCCACTTTACAAAGCATTAGTGAGGCCTCATCTAGAATATGCAGTTCAGTTCTGGGCTCCAGTTCATAGAAAGGATGCCCTGGAGTTGGAAAAAATACAAAGAAGAGCAACGAAGCTAATAAGGGGCATGGAGAATTTAAGTTATGAGGAAAGATTGAAAGAATTAAACCTATTTAGCCTTGAAAAAAGAAGACTAAGGGGGGACATGATTAACTTATATAAATATATTAATGGCACATACAAAAAATATGGTGAAATCCTGTTCCTTGTAAAACCCCCTCAAAAAACAAGGGGGCACTCCCTCCGTCTGGAGAAAAAAAGGTTCAAGCTGCAGAGGCGACAAGGCTTCTTTACAGTGAGAACTGTGAATCTATGGAATAGCCACCGCAGGAGCTGGTCACAGCAGGGACAGGAGACACCGCAGGAGCCGTCACAGCAGGGACAGTAGACACCGCAGGAGCCGTCACAGCAGGGACAGGAGACACCGCAGGAGCCGTCACAGCAGGGACAGGAGACACCGCAGGGGTATTATATGGAGTCACTGGGTGGTGGTGGCCCCTGATATGTGACTATTATACAGAGGTTACCTGTGTCTCCGGTTAGTTCCAGTGTCTGCTGGATGCAGCTCAGACCAGTTCAGACCTCACCGATCAGGGAATCACAGAGAAAACTGCAGGTGTGGCGCACAGGAGGACGGGACACAACTGCTGCAGAAGAGACATGACCGATCCACTACATGTACCCAACACATGATGGGATTAGATACACCGCTCAACAGACAGTATCACAAATGATAGGATTAGATACACAGCTCAGCAGACAGTATCACACATGATAGGATTAGATACACAGCTCAGCAGACTGTGTCACACATGATAGGATTAGATACAGGGCTCAACAGACAGTATCACACATGATAGGATTAGATACAGCAGCTCAGCACACAGTATCACACATGATAGGATTAGATACACAGCTCAGTAGACAGTATTACACATGATAGGATTAGATACACAGCTCAGCAGACAGTATCACACATAATAGGATTAGATACAGTGGCTCAGACAGTATTACACATAATAGGATTAGATACACAGCCCAGCAGACAGTATCACACATGATAGAATTAGATACACAGCTCAGCAGACAGTATCAAACATGATAGGATTAGATACACAGCTCAGCAGACAGTATCACACATGATAGGATTAGATACACAGCCCAGCAGACCGTATCACACATGATAGGATTAGATACACAGCTTAGCAGACAGTATCACACATGATGGGATTAGATACACATCTTAGCGGACAGTATCACACATAATAGGATTAGATACAGGGCTCAACAGACAGTATCACACATGATAGGATTAGATACACAGTTTAGCGGACAGTATCACACATAATAGGATTAGCTACAGGGCTCAACAGACAGTATCACACATGATAGGATTAGATACACAGCTCAGCAGACAGTATCACACATGATAGGATTAGATACACAGCTCAGCAGTCCGTATCACACCTGATAGGATTAGATACACAGCTCAGCAGACAGTATCACACATGATAGGATTAGATACAGTGGCTCAGCAGACAATATCACACATGATGGGATTAGATACACAGCTCAGCACACAGTATCACACATGATAGGATTAGATACACAGCTCAGCAGACAGTATCACACATGATAGGATTAGATAAAGCAGATCAGCAGACAGTATCACACATGATGGGATTAGATACAGAGCTCAGCACACAGTATCACACATGATAGGATTAGATACACAGCTCAGCAGACCGTATCACACATGATAGGATTAGATATACAGCTCAGCAGACAGTATCACACATATTAGGATTAGACACACAGCTCAGCAGACAGTATCACACATGATAGGATTAGATACACAGCTCAGCAGACAGTATCACACATGATAGGATTAGATACACGGCTCAGCAGACAGTATCACACATGATAGGATTAGATACACAGCTCAGCAGACAGTATCACAAAAGATAGGATTAGATACACAGCTCAGCAGACAATATCACACATGATAGGATTAGATACACAGCTCAGCAGACAGTATCACACATGATAGGATTAGATACACAGCTCAGTAGACAGTATCACACATGATAGGATTAGATACACAGCTCAGCAGACAGTATCACAAAAGATAGGATTAGATACACAGCTCAGCAGACAGTATCACACATGATAGGATTATATACACAGCTCAGCAGACAGTATCACAAAAGATAGGATTAGATACACAGCTCAGCAGACAGTATCACAAAAGATAGGATTAGATACACAGCTCAGCAGATAGTATCACACATGATAGGATTAGATACACAGCTCAGCAGATAGTATCACACATGATGGCATTAGATACACAGCTCAGCAGACAGTATCCCACATGATAGGATTAGATACACAGCTCAGCAGATAGTATCACACATGATAGGATTAGATACACAGCTCAGCAGATAGTATCACACATGATAGGATTATATACACCGCTCAGCAGACAGTATCACACATGATAGGATTAGATACAGCGGCTCAGCAGATAGTATCACACATGATAGGATTAGATACACAGCCCAGCAGACAGTATCCCACATGATAGGATTAGATACACAGCTCAGCAGATAGTATCACACATGATAGGATTAGATACAGGGCCTAGCAGACAGTATCACACATGATGGGATTAGATACATGGCTCAGCAGACAGTATCACACATGATGGGATTAGATACAACGGCATCCCACATAATAGGCTATGATACAGTTACGCAATTACATAGGTTGATAAAAGACACGTGTCCATCGATTTCACCCTCTCAGATCAGATGCACATGGCACATCCCGGAATTATTTCTACCCCCCTCATCATTAGGAAACATCTCACTCTTCTTGAATGCTTTCATAGTATCAGCCTCCCTCTTACACCGGCCGATGCAGCGAGCGCGATCAGTGAGACACGGTTGATCGGCGCTCGCTTGCTCCTGTCACTCGGAGCTATGGATGGGGAGGAGCGGTCGTTACTCCGATCCCTCGTCCCCACACATTATTATCATGACGGCAGCGCGTCTCCCGGTTTACACACCAAGATGAGCTGCCGACAACCAGAATATTTCACTTTTTTAAAACGATACGACCGGCAGATGATCGAGAGTTTGCTGATCGCTGCCGTTTACACGGGGAAATTATCGTCAATGAGCTATGAATTGTCTGCCTGATAATCGCCCTAATCTTAAAGGGAATGTGTTGCCAGCAAAACATGTATTTTTTTTTTTATTAAACATTTAGTGTGTAGGTGATTAAACATTGTTCTCATTTTTTTTTTTTTTTTCACAAGTCAGGAAATATTATAAATTGGATTCAATTTATAATATTTCCCAGCACTGGTCACTAGATGGAGCCATTCCCAAAATTGCAGCATTGCATGTGGTAAAGCAACCACATTGCTTTATGCTGCAAAATTGGGTAAAAATCCCTGGCTCTAGTGAGCTCTCAGCATCCCCCCCTCCTTTATCCTGGCTAGTGCCGGGAGAAACGAGGGGATTGAACGGTCTAACCTCCTACACTGTGTGTCGCCATTTTTTGAGCTAACACACAGTGTAGAAGGTTTACATATAGTAGTAAACACACTGAAACACGAACATACATAGAAATCACTTACCTGCTCCAGCCGCCGCCGCTCCCTCCGGTCCATCCGCTCCCGCTGCTCCATGTGCACAAGTCCGGAAGCCGCGACCGGAAGTAGTAATCTTACTGTCCGGCCGCGACTTCCGGTCCACATGAAAATGGAGCCGGACGGCGCGCATTTCAAATTGAACTGTGTGGGCGCGGCGCATGCGCCGTTCCCACACGGCGGCGTACACGATAGTGGATGGAACGGGCCCCGTTCGCAGTCCCTATGGGACTGGAGCTGCCGTATTCCATGTCTGTATGTGTCGTTAATCGACACATACAGAAATGGAAAAAAAAATGGCAGCCCCCATAGGGAAGAAAAAGTGTAAAAATAAGAAAAAGTAACACACAAACACACAAATTAATCCTAACGTTTTTAATAAAGCACTAACATCTTTAACATATTAAAAAAAAAAATTTGGTGACACTGTTCCTTTAAGGGTAAGGCCAGACGGTGCGTCGTGCACGCGGTTTTGTTGCCTGCCTTGTTGGTCTCTGTAGTTCTGTTGTGTTCTTTTACACACAGTTTATGGCCATCGTTTTCACCGGTGTTGCAGTTTGTTCGGTGCCTCCTGCATATATTTCATTACAAGGCATTGCAGAACTGTTAGCAAAACCGCAACATTGGCAGCGCCGTCATTAACCGCATGCGGTCGGGCGTTATGAAGACGCAGTTAACTGCACCAAGAACACATTGTAATATAACAGCAGCCGTCTGTCCATGACACAAACTTCACCATTCACTTCTATTGAAAAGTGATTTGCAGCGGTTTATAAACGAAACGTGGCCGCACCGTGTGGCTTTATCCTAACTCTTGGGGTCCGGAATTCCATAGTTTCACTCCTCTAACTCTAAAGAACCCTTTCCTGTATAGATGTCAGAATCACCTTTCCTCCAATGTGCCCATGTCCTGTGTAGACTTCTTGGAATGAATAAATCATGAGCCAGGTCTTTGTATTGACCACATATTTATACAGCTTTTTCTGTCTTTCTGAATTTGCTAGGTACAGTCTTTACATGTTCACTCTTATTGCAGATCTTATCCTCATTGGTAATTGGCATAAAACTCTATTCACACAAGAGGCTCTGTCACCAGATTTTGCAGCCCCTATCTGCTATTGCATGTGATCGGCGCTGCAATGTAGATTACAGTAACGTTTTTATTTTTAAAAAACGAGCATTTTTGGCCAAGTTATGACCATTTTTGTAGTTATGCAAATGAGGCTTGCAAAAGTCCAAGTGGGTGTGTTTAAAAGTAAAAGTCCAAGTGGGCGTGTATTAGGTGCGTACATCGGGGCGTTTTTAATACTTTCACTAGCTGGGCATTCTGATGAGAAGTATCATCCTCTTCTCTTCAGAACGCCCAGCTTCTGACAGTGCAGATCTGTGACGTCACTCACAGGTCCTGCATCGTGACGGCCACATCGGCACCAGAGGCTACAGTTGATTCTGCAGCAGCATCAGCGTTTGCAGTTAAGATCGACTTACCTGCAAACGCTGATGCTGCTGCAGAATCAACTGTAGCCTCTGCTGCCGATGTGGCCGTCACGATCCAGGACCTGTGAGTGACGTCACAGATCTGCACTGTCAGAAGCTGGGCGTTCTGAAGAGAAGAGGATGTTACTTCTATACACAACGCCCAGCTAGTAAAAGTAGTAAACACGCCCCGATGTACACACATAATACACGCCCCGATGTACACACATAATACACGCCCCGATGTACGCACATAATACACGCCCCGATGTACGCACATAATACACGCCCCGATGTACGCACATAATACACGCCCACTTGGACTTTTACTTTTAAACACACCCACTTGGACTTTTGCAAGCCTCATTTGCATAACTACAAAAATGGTCATAACTTGGCCAAAAATGCTCGTTTTTTAAAAATAAAAACGTTACTGTAATCTACATTGCAGCGCCGATCACAGGCAATAGCAGATAGGGGTTGCAAAATCTGGTGACAGAGCCTCTTTAAAAAAACACAAACAAAATGTAGTCACCCGCTACTGAACCCTCTCCAGCTCTGCTATATACTTTTTTTTTTTTTTACAATGAGGCGCCCAAAATTAAATGCCATATCCGAGTGATCTTACAAGAGTTATAGAGGCAATATTACATTGGGATCAAGGGTTTTTTATCTCTCTTTTTATACATCCTAAAATCTTATTTGCTTTTGCAACTGCTGCTTGACATTGAGTGCTGCTGCTTAGCTTATTTATCCTTCACTTCTTCTGTTACCACAAGTGGCTCAGCAGTCAGTATCACACACGAGAGGCTCAGCAGTCAGTATCACACACGAGAGGCTCAGCAGTCAGTATCACACACGAGAGGCTCAGCAGTCAGTATCACACACGAGAGGCTCAGCAGTCAGTATCACACACGAGAGGCTCAGCAGTCAGTATCACACACGAGAGGCTCAGCAGTCAGTATCACACACGAGAGGCTCAGCAGTCAGTATCACACATGAGAGGCTCAGCAGTCAGTATCACACATGAGAGGCTCAGCCGTCAGTATCACACACGAGAGGCTCAGCAGTCAGTATCACACACGAGAGGCTCAGCAGTCAGTATCACACACGAGAGGCTCAGCAGTCAGTATCACACACGAGAGGCTCAGCAGTCAGTATCACACACGAGAGGCTCAGCAGTCAGTATCACACATGAGGCTCAGCAGTCAGTATCACACATGAGAGGCTCAGCAGTCAGTATCACACATGAGGCTCAGCAGTCAGTATCACACATGAGAGGCTCAGCAGTCAGTATCACACACGAGAGGCTCAGCAGTCAGTATCACACACGAGAGGCTCAGCAGTCAGTATCACACACGAGAGGCTCAGCAGTCAGTATCACACACGAGAGGCTCAGCAGTCAGTATCACACACGAGAGGCTCAGCAGTCAGTATCACACACGAGAGGGTCAGCAGTCAGTATCACACACGAGAGGCTCAGCAGTCAGTATCACACACGAGAGGCTCAGCAGTCAGTATCACACACGAGAGGCTCAGCAGTCAGTATCACACACGAGAGGCTCAGCAGTCAGTATCACACACGAGAGGCTCAGCAGTCAGTATCACACACGAGAGGCTCAGCCGTCAGTATCACACACGAGAGGCTCAGCAGTCAGTATCACACACGAGAGGCTCAGCAGTCAGTATCACACACGAGAGGCTCAGCAGTCAGTATCACACACGAGAGGCTCAGCCGTCAGTATCACACACGAGAGGCTCAGCAGTCAGTATCACACACGAGAGGCTCAGCAGTCAGTATCACACACGGGAGGCTCAGCAGTCAGTATCACACACGAGAGGCTCAGCAGTCAGTATCACACACGAGAGGCTCAGCAGTCAGTATCACACACGAGAGGCTCAGCAGTCAGTATCACACACGAGAGGCTCAGCAGTCAGTATCACACACGAGAGGCTCAGCAGTCAGTATCACACACGAGAGGCTCAGCAGTCAGTATCACACACGAGAGGCTCAGCCGTCAGTATCACACACGAGAGGCTCAGCAGTCAGTATCACACACGAGAGGCTCAGCAGTCAGTATCACACACGAGAGGCTCAGCCGTCAGTATCACACACGAGAGGCTCAGCAGTCAGTATCACACACGAGAGGCTCAGCAGTCAGTATCACACACGAGAGGCTCAGCAGTCAGTATCACACACGAGAGGCTCAGCAGTCAGTATCACACACGAGAGGCTCAGCAGTCAGTATCACACACGAGAGGCTCAGCAGTCAGTATCACACACGAGAGGCTCAGCAGTCAGTATCACACACGGGAGGCTCAGCAGTCAGTATCACACACGAGAGGCTCAGCAGTCAGTATCACACACGAGAGGCTCAGCAGTCAGTATCACACACGAGAGGCTCAGCAGTCAGTATCACACATGAGAGGCTCAGCAGTCAGTATCACACATGAGAGGCTCAGCAGTCAGTATCACACATGAGAGGCTCAGCAGTCAGTATCACACATGAGAGGCTCAGCAGTCAGTATCACACACACGAGAGGCTCAGCAGTCAGTATCACACACGAGAGGCTCAGCAGTCAGTATCACACACGAGAGGCTCAGCAGTCAGTATCACACACGGGAGGCTCAGCAGTCAGTATCACACACGAGAGGCTCAGCAGTCAGTATCACACACGAGAGGCTCAGCAGTCAGTATCACACACGAGAGGCTCAGCAGTCAGTATCACACACGAGAGGCTCAGCAGTCAGTATCACACATGAGAGGCTCAGCAGTCAGTATCACACACGAGAGGCTCAGCAGTCAGTATCACACACGAGAGGCTCAGCCGTCAGTATCACACACGAGAGGCTCAGCAGTCAGTATCACACACGAGAGGCTCAGCAGTCAGTATCACACACGAGAGGCTCAGCCGTCAGTATCACACACGAGAGGCTCAGCAGTCAGTATCACACACGAGAGGCTCAGCAGTCAGTATCACACACGAGAGGCTCAGCAGTCAGTATCACACACGAGAGGCTCAGCAGTCAGTATCACACATGAGAGGCTCAGCAGTCAGTATCACACACGAGAGGCTCAGCAGTCAGTATCACACACGAGAGGCTCAGCAGTCAGTATCACACACGAGAGGCTCAGCAGTCAGTATCACACACGAGAGGCTCAGCAGTCAGTATCACACACGAGAGGCTCAGCAGTCAGTATCACACACGAGAGGCTCAGCAGTCAGTATCACACACGGGAGGCTCAGCAGTCAGTATCACACACGAGAGGCTCAGCAGTCAGTATCACACACGAGAGGCTCAGCAGTCAGTATCACACACGAGAGGCTCAGCAGTCAGTATCACACACGAGAGGCTCAGCAGTCAGTATCACACACGAGAGGCTCAGCAGTCAGTATCACACACGAGAGGCTCAGCAGTCAGTATCACACACGAGAGGCTCAGCCGTCAGTATCACACACGAGAGGCTCAGCAGTCAGTATCACACACGAGAGGCTCAGCAGTCAGTATCACACACGAGAGGCTCAGCCGTCAGTATCACACACGAGAGGCTCAGCAGTCAGTATCACACACGAGAGGCTCAGCAGTCAGTATCACACACGAGAGGCTCAGCAGTCAGTATCACACACGAGAGGCTCAGCAGTCAGTATCACACACGAGAGGCTCAGCAGTCAGTATCACACACGAGAGGCTCAGCAGTCAGTATCACACACGAGAGGCTCAGCAGTCAGTATCACACACGGGAGGCTCAGCAGTCAGTATCACACACGAGAGGCTCAGCAGTCACACACGAGAGGCTCAGCAGTCACACACGAGAGGCTCAGCAGTCAGTATCACACACGAGAGGCTCAGCAGTCAGTATCACACATGAGAGGCTCAGCAGTCAGTATCACACATGAGAGGCTCAGCAGTCAGTATCACACATGAGAGGCTCAGCAGTCAGTATCACACATGAGAGGCTCAGCAGTCAGTATCACACACACGAGAGGCTCAGCAGTCAGTATCACACACGAGAGGCTCAGCAGTCAGTATCACACACGAGAGGCTCAGCAGTCAGTATCACACACGGGAGGCTCAGCAGTCAGTATCACACACGAGAGGCTCAGCAGTCAGTATCACACACGAGAGGCTCAGCAGTCAGTATCACACACGAGAGGCTCAGCAGTCAGTATCACACACGAGAGGCTCAGCAGTCAGTATCACACATGAGAGGCTCAGCAGTCAGTATCACACACGAGAGGCTCAGCAGTCAGTATCACACACGAGAGGCTCAGCCGTCAGTATCACACACGAGAGGCTCAGCAGTCAGTATCACACACGAGAGGCTCAGCAGTCAGTATCACACACGAGAGGCTCAGCCGTCAGTATCACACACGAGAGGCTCAGCAGTCAGTATCACACACGAGAGGCTCAGCAGTCAGTATCACACACGAGAGGCTCAGCAGTCAGTATCACACACGAGAGGCTCAGCAGTCAGTATCACACATGAGAGGCTCAGCAGTCAGTATCACACACGAGAGGCTCAGCAGTCAGTATCACACACGAGAGGCTCAGCAGTCAGTATCACACACGAGAGGCTCAGCAGTCAGTATCACACACGAGAGGCTCAGCAGTCAGTATCACACACGAGAGGCTCAGCAGTCAGTATCACACACGAGAGGCTCAGCAGTCAGTATCACACATGAGAGGCTCAGCAGTCAGTATCACACATGAGGCTCAGCAGTCAGTATCACACATGAGAGGCTCAGCAGTCAGTATCACACATGAGAGGCTCAGTATCACACACGAGAGGCTCAGCCGTCAGTATCACACACGAGAGGCTCAGCAGTCAGTATCACACACGAGAGGCTCAGCAGTCAGTATCACACACGAGAGGCTCAGCAGTCAGTATCACACACGAGAGGCTCAGCAGTCAGTATCACACACGAGAGGCTCAGCAGTCAGTATCACACACGAGAGGCTCAGCAGTCAGTATCACACACGAGAGGCTCAGCAGTCAGTATCACACACGAGAGGCTTAGCAGTCAGTATCACACATGAGAGGCTTAGCAGTCAGTATCACACATGAGAGGCTCAGCAGTCAGTATCACACATGAGAGGCTCAGCAGTCAGTATCACACATGAGAGGCTCAGCAGTCAGTATCACACACGAGAGGCTCAGCAGTCAGTATCACACACGAGAGGCTCAGCAGTCAGTATCACACACGAGAGGCTCAGCAGTCAGTATCACACACGAGAGGCTCAGCAGTCAGTATCACACATGAGAGGCTCAGCAGTCAGTATCACACATGGGAGGCTCAGCAGTCAGTATCACACATGAGAGGCTCAGCAGTCAGTATCACACACGAGAGGCTCAGCAGTCAGTATCACACACGAGAGGCTCAGCAGTCAGTATCACACACGAGAGGCTCAGCAGTCAGTATCACACACGAGAGGCTCAGCAGTCAGTATCACACATGAGAGGCTCAGCAGTCAGTATCACACATGAGAGGCTCAGCAGTCAGTATCACACATGAGAGGCTCAGCAGTCAGTATCACACATGAGAGGCTCAGCAGTCAGTATCACACACGAGAGGCTCAGCAGTCAGTATCACACATGAGGCTCAGCCGTCAGTATCACACACGAGAGGCTCAGCAGTCAGTATCACACACGAGAGGCTCAGCAGTCAGTATCACACACGAGAGGCTCAGCAGTCAGTATCACACATGAGAGGCTCAGCAGTCAGTCCCATACGTCTCCACCAGACCTCAGAAGGTTCCTGTGGTATCTGGCACAACATTTTAGTAAGTTATGAGATGCGGCCTCCATCGATCAGACGGTTTTTTCCAGCACATCCCACAGATGATCAATTTGATTGAGATTTGGGGAATTTTTGTAGACCAAGTCAACACCTTGATGTCTTTGTCATGTTCCTCAGCCCATTTCTGAATGTTTGCAGTGTGGCAGCCGAGAGAGGCCACTGCCATTTGGAAACGCCGCTACCATGATGGGGGTATTACTCTGCAGCAATGTTTAGGTAGGTGGTACGTGTCACATCCACATGATTGCCAGGACACAAGGTTTTCTAGCAGAACACTGCCCAGAACATCACACTGCCCCCGCCGGCTTGTCTTCTTCCCATTATGCATCCTGGTGCCATAAAACAACTGGTAGCAGTGCAGATCGTACTGCGGAGCTCAGTGATTTCTCACGTGGCACTGTCACGGGAAGATTCCTCTGCCACAAGTCATATTTCTGATCCGCTAGATCTGCCCCGGTCACCTGTAAGTGCCACTACTGTGAAGTGGAAGCTTCTAGGAGGAAGTAACAACAGATCAGCCACGGAGATGTAGACCATGCAAACTCACAGAGCGGGGCCCTTGTGGCCCATAAAAAAAATCTCCTATTCCATTAATTGGTACAGAAATCCAAACTGCCCCTAGAAGTGACATCTGCACCAGAACTGTGTGTCAGGAGCTCCATGAAATGGGTTTCCATGGTTGAAGCACACAAGCCCAACATCACCATGCACAATGCCAAGCGGCAGCTGAAATAGTGTAAAGCACGCAGTAACAGGACTCTCTGGAGTGATAAATGGTGGCTCACTATCTGGCAGTCTGATAGATCTGGGTTTGGTGAAGGGTCATGTTAATGCGACTGCATACAGAGACATTTTACACATTTGTAGATTCCAACTTTACTGTAACAATTTGGGGTTTGGCCTTTCCCTTCTCCAGCATGATTGTTCCCCAGTGTGGAAGATCCATAAAGACATGGGGTGAGAAGTTTGGTGTGCAGGATCTCAGGTGGCCGCACAGAGTCCATCCAACACCTTTAGCATAAATTGGAACAGCGATTGCCTGCCAAACTTTCTCCCCCAACATCAGCGCCTCACAAATTCTGCCTGAATTGACACAAATTCCCAGACACACTCCAAAATCTTGTGGAAAGCCTTTATAGAGGAGTTGAGTCTGTTATGTCCGCAAAAGGGGGCCCAACACCATATTAACACCTATGATTTTATAATAGTTAATCCAACCAGCTCATATAGGTGTGAGGGTCAGGGGTCCACATACTTTTGGCCATATAGTGTATTAGATTCTGGAATGTTGATCCAGGGATTTATTCTGATGGATATATTTGGAGTCGGGAGGTATTTTCGCCTAATGAGGCACTTGGCACGGACCCCATGATGGTTTCTCCCCCCTCTGATAAGCACGGTAGGATTATTATACGTTGGACTTCACTATGTAACCTTGTATGTGAAGCTTAATATTATTCTGTACCTTTCAGCACATACTGGATGGTATATACACAGAGCAAAAATACAGGGTCACCCACAGCCCCAATAAGTACCCCCTCACAGAAAGCCCCTCACCAACAAATAACCGTTACTGTCTCTAGTTTAGCCCCACTCGTAAGGCACAATCCTGGGTAGAGGCTTCTGAAGGATTCTGTGCATGATGCTGCCTGGCCAGGAGAGGGCAGTAGAGTCAGTAGAGGCGTCATTTACAGCTCTTGGGCCCCAATGCAAAAACACCTACCATGTGCCACTTATAATAGTGGTGTCTCCATATGGGACAGAAGGTGGTACCAGGCCAAAGGGCCGGGCGACTGCCACGTTTACCCCCCTTATAGTGATTGCCTCTCCTAGGAGGACAGCACTCTGTGGGACTCTGTATTTCTGCTCTGTGTACAGGACATATATGCAAACCAGTATCTGCCGGCAGGTCTTCTTTATTGTGAAAATAACTTTAATCAGTTCCCGACCAACGGCTGTATATAAACGTCCGGTGGTCGGGGTCTTTAAAACCCGCGTCAGAGTATTTGCAGCGCAGGTTTTAGCTCGCCGCCCCAGCAATCGGGCAGCTGAATGTCGGGTTTCCGGCAGTCAGTGACAGCCGGCGACTCTGAGGAGAAGATAGAAGCAGCTTTCGCTGCTTCGATCTTCTCTGATTACTTGTAAACAGCGCTTGATTAGCGCTGTGGATATGCCGCTGCCTCTAGAGGTCCTGGTGATCATGTGTTCACCGTGTGCCATTAGTGGAAGGCCGCTCTCTAACGAGACCATGAACAGCCCTATTAGTGACACTGTAAGGGTATGTTCACACGACCTATTTTCGGCTGTCTTTCGGGCCGTAAATGCCCAAAAAATAGGAAGCAGAACGCCTCCAAACATCTGCCCATTGATGTTAATGGGGAAAACGGCTTTCAGTTCCAAAGCGCAGTTTTTTTACGTGGCTGTTTCGAAAAAACGGCTGCGTAAAAAAAACGGCCGCGAAAAAGAAGTGCAGGTCACTTCTTGGGACGTTTTTGGAGCCGTTTTTCATAGACTATTGAAAACAGCTCCAAAAATGGCCGTAAAAAACAGCGCGAAAAACACGAGTTTTGTTAAAAATCATCTGAAAATCAGGATCTGTTTTCCCGTGAAGCTCTGTATTTTCAGACGTTTTTTGCAAAGAGTGTGAACATAGCCTAATAATAAATACACATAAAATATCCGCACAAAAAAATCGGATCCCCCCACCAGTCATTTTCGTAACGCTAGCCCTGAGCCAGTTACCCTAAAATAGACGTGTAATATATCACAATTTACTGTAGAAAATCACAAATAAAAGGTCTATTTTAGGGTAAGACTAAATTATTACCAAAAAAAAAAAAAAAATAGCTGAAATTTTAAAAAAGCTTATTTTTTTTACTATTATTTTCAAACTTTAAGCCTAGAAATTCTATAAATACAAAAAAATGTGTATAAAAATGATAACAAAAGAAAACTGCATTATCTATGAAGAAACGCCACAAAAATCACGCCGCTAGCCCAACAAATAAAAAAGTTACTGCTGTTTAACGAGCGCGTGCTAAAAACGGCTAAACGGTGTCTGGTCCTGAAGGCTCAAAACAGCGCGGTCCTGAACGGGTTAAACAACGAGCAGCAGCTGAGTCGGGCGGTTCTGGGATTTTTATCATAGTCGTCTATGGAGGATGTGATCAGTTGCACCAGTCTCGCCCGTCTCACGGACGCCGGCACCAGGCCATTAATCCTACAATATGGAGAGAATTACAGCGACCTCTGCCAACTGCCGGGCTCTCTGAGGACTCGTCTCCATTAATTGTTTTATTGGCAGTGATCAGCCATCCGAAGTGCCGCATACACCAAACCCATAATAATACAGAAGGGAAGGCCAATTCCAGTAACTAGAATAAGAAAGCTGGATCACAAGTAATAGATTGCATGTTCTGCAGCGATTGCCACCCAGCTTTCCCAGTCCTGGGTGACAGATCTTCATAGGTGCCCTGTAAACAGGACATGTGGTCAGCTCTGCCCTTCAAGAGATTACAATATTAGGGTGATGATCATCAGTATGTACAGACAACTGGGGGTCTACAATACACAGCACACTCAGTAAAGGAGTCTCTGGTCTCCACAGGTCATCACTGTGATAAAGATAAGATCTCAGGGTGGGGAGATGAAAGTCCCTCTTCAAAGCCCAGCAATACACAAGGCTGAATGAGCAGGACAAACACATTACAATGGAGACCAGACAGCCCTGTAAGTCACTATTTACAAGGTATTGTATGTGAAATTACCCCTCTATAGAGTCATTACACATACAATACTGCAGGAAAGTGCACAATGTCAGGAGGACGCCGCTCAGCAGCAGCGAGGAATCATTATTACATCCACTCTCCACATAATGACAACATGATACAATATAATACACATACAATACTGCAGGAAAGTGCACAATGTCAGGAGGACGCCGCTCAGCAGCAGCCAGGAATCATTATTACATCCACTCTCCACATAATGACAACATGATACAATATAATACACATACAATACTGCAGGAAAGTGCACAATGTCAGGAGGACGCCGCTCAGCAGCAGCCAGGAATCATTATTACATCCACTCTCCACATAATGACAACATGATACAATATAATACACATACAATACTGCAGGAAAGTGCACAATGTCAGGAGGACGCCGCTCAGCAGCAGCCAGGAATCATTATTACATCCACTCTCCACATAGTGACAACATGATACAATATAATACACATACTATACTGCAGGAAAGTGCACAATGTCAGGAGGACGCCGCTCAGCAGAAACCAGGAATCATTATTACATCCACCCTCCACATAGTGACAACATGATACAATATAATACACATACAATACTGCAGGAAAGTGCACAATGTCAGGAGGACGCCGCTCAGCAGCAGCCAGGAATCATTATTACATCCACTCTCCACATAGTGACAACATGATACAATATAATACACATACAATACTGCAGGAAAGTGCACAATGTCAGGAGGACGCCGCTCAGCAGCAGCCAGGAATCATTATTACATCCACTCTCCAAATAGTGACAACATGATACAATATAATACACATACAATACTGCAGGAAAGTGCACAATGTCAGGAGGACGCCGCTCAGCAGCAGCCAGGAATCATTATTACATCCACTCTCCACATAATGACAACATGATACAATATAATACACATACAACACTGCTGGAAAGTGCACAATGTCAGGAGGACGCCGCTCAGCAGCAGCCAGGAATCATTATTACATCCACCCTCCACATAGTGACAACATGACACAATATAATACACATACAATACTGCAGGAAAGTGCACAGTGTCAGGAGGACGCCGCTCAGCAGAAACCAGGAATCATTATTACATCCACTCTCCACATAGTGACAACATGACACAATATAATACACATACAATACTGCAGGAAAGTGCACAGTGTCAGGAGGACGCCGCTCAGCAGAAACCAGGAATCATTATTACATCCACTCTCCACATAATGACAACATGATACAATATAATATACATACAATACTGCAGGAAAGTGCACAATGTCAGGAGGACGCCGCTCAGCAGCAGCCAGGAATCATTATTACATCCACTCTCCACATAATGACAACATGACACAATATAATACACATACAATACTGCAGGAAAGTGCACAATGTCAGGAGGACGCCGCTCAGCAGCAGCCAGGAATCATTATTACATCCACTCTCCACATAGTGACAACATGACACAATATAATACACATACAATACTGCAGGAAAGTGCACAATGTCAGGAGGATGCCGCACAGCAGCAGCCAGGAATCATTATTACATCCACTCTCCACATAGTGACAACATGATACAATATAATACACATACAATACTGCAGGAAAGTGCACAGTGTCAGGGGGACGCCGCTCACCAGCAGCCAGGAATCATTATTACATCCAGTCTCCACATAGTGACAACATGATACAATATAATACACATACAATACTGCAGGAAAGTGCACAATGTCAGGAGGACGCCGCTCAGCAGCAGCCAGGAATCATTATTACATCCACTCTCCACATAATGACAACATGATACAATATAATATAAATACAACACTGCTGGAAAGTGCACAATGTCAGGAGGACGCCGCTCAGCAGCAGCCAGGAATCATTATTACATCCACTCTCCACATAATGACAACATGATACAATATAATACACATACAATACTGCAGGAAAGTGCACAATGTCAGGAGGACGCCGCTCAGCAGAAACCAGGAATCATTATTACATCCACTCTCCACATAGTGACAACATGATACAATATAATACACATACAATACTGCAGGAAAGTGCACAATGTCAGGAGGACGCCGCTCAGCAGCAGCCAGGAATCATTATTACATCCACTCTCCACATAGTGACAACATGATACAATATAATACACATACAATACTGCAGGAAAGTGCACAATGTCAGGAGGACGCCGCTCAGCAGCAGCCAGGAATCATTATTACATCCACTCTCCACATAATGACAACATGATACAATATAATACACATACAATACTGCAGGAAAGTACACAATGTCAGGAGGATGCCGCACAGCAGCAGCCAGGAATCATTATTACATCCAGTCTCCACATAATGACAACATGATACAATATAATACACATACAATACTGCAGGAAAGTGCACAATGTCAGGAGGATGCCGCTCAGCAGCAGCCAGGAATCATTATTACATCCACCCTCCACATAGTGACAACATGATACAATATAATACACATACAACACTGCTGGAAAGTGCACAATGTCAGGAGGACGCCGCTCAGCAGAAACCAGGAATCATTATTACATCCACTCTCCACATAATGACAACATGATACAATATAATACACATACAATACTGCAGGAAAGTGCACAATGTCAGGAGGACGCCGCTCAGCAGAAACCAGGAATCATTATTACATCCACTCTCCACATAGTGACAACATGATACAATATAATACACATACAATACTGCAGGAAAGTGCACAATGTCAGGAGGACGCCGCTCAGCAGCAGCCAGGAATCATTATTACATCCACTCTCCACATAGTGACAACATGATACAATATAATACACATACAATACTGCAGGAAAGTGCACAATGTCAGGAGGACGCCGCTCAGCAGAAACCAGGAATCATTATTACATCCACTCTCCACATAGTGACAACATGATACAATATAATACACATACAATACTGCAGGAAAGTGCACAGTGTCAGGAGGACGCCGCTCAGCAGCAGCCAGGAATCATTATTACATCCACTCTCCACATAGTGACAACATGATACAATATAATACACATACAATACTGCAGGAAAGTGCACAATGTCAGGAGGACGCCGCTCAGCAGAAACCAGGAATCATTATTACATCCACTCTCCACATAGTGACAACATGATACAATATAATACACATACAATACTGCAGGAAAGTGCACAATGTCAGGAGGACGCCGCTCAGCAGAAACCAGGAATCATTATTACATCCACTCTCCACATAGTGACAACATGATACAATATAATACACATACAATACTGCAGGAAAGTGAACAATGTCAGGAGGACGCCGCTCAGCAGCAGCCAGGAATCATTATTACATCCACTCTCCACATAATGACAACATGATACAATATAATACACATACAATACTGCAGGAAAGTGCACAATGTCAGGAGGATGCCGCTCAGCAGCAGCCAGGAATCATTATTACATCCACTCTCCACATAGTGACAACATGATACAATATAATACACATACAATACTGCAGGAAAGTGCACAATGTCAGGAGGACGCCGCTCAGCAGAAACCAGGAATCATTATTACATCCACTCTCCACATAATGACAACATGATACAATATAATACACATACAATACTGCAGGAAAGTGCACAATGTCAGGAGGATGCCGCTCAGCAGCAGCCAGGAATCATTATTACATCCACTCTCCACATAGTGACAACATGACACAATATAATACACATACAATACTGCAGGAAAGTGCACAATGTCAGGAGGATGCCGCACAGCAGCAGCCAGGAATCATTATTACATCCACTCTCCACATAGTGACAACATGATACAATATAATACACATACAATACTGCAGGAAAGTGCACAATGTCAGGAGGACGCCGCTCAGCAGAAGCCAGGAATCATTATTACATCCACCCTCCACATAATGACAACATGATACAATATAATACACATACAATACTGCAGGAAAGTGCACAATGTCAGGAGGACGCCGCTCAGCAGAAACCAGGAATCATTATTACATCCACTCTCCACATAGTGACAACATGACACAATATAATACACATACAATACTGCAGGAAAGTGCACAATGTCAGGAGGACGCCGCTCAGCAGCAGCCAGGAATCATTATTACATCCACTCTCCACATAGTGACAACATGATACAATATAATACACATACAATACTGCAGGAAAGTGCACAATGTCAGGAGGATGGCGCACAGCAGAAACCAGGAATCATTATTACATCCACTCTCCACATAGTGACAACATGATACAATATAATACACATACAATACTGCAGGAAAGTGCACAATGTCAGGAGGATGGCGCACAGCAGAAACCAGGAATCATTATTACATCCACTCTCCACATAGTGACAACATGATACAATATAATACACATACAATACTGCAGGAAAGTGCACAATGTCAGGAGGACGCCGCTCAGCAGCAGCCAGGAATCATTATTACATCCACTCTCCACATAGTGACAACATGATACAATATAATACACATACAATACTGCAGGAAAGTGCACAATGTCAGGAGGACGCCGCTCAGCAGCAGCCAGGAATCATTATTACATCCACTCTCCACATAGTGACAACATGATACAATATAATACACATACAATACTGCAGGAAAGTGCACAGTGTCAGGAGGACGCCGCTCAGCAGCAGCCAGGAATCATTATTACATCCACTCTCCACATAATGACAACATGATACAATATAATACACATACAATACTGCAGGAAAGTGCACAATGTCAGGAGGACGCTGCTCAGCAGCAGCCAGGAATCATTATTACATCCACTCTCCACATAATGACAACATGATACAATATAATACACATACAATACTGCAGGAAAGTGCACAATGTCAGGAGGATGCCGCTCAGCAGCAGCCAGGAATCATTATTACATCCACTCTCCACATAGTGACAACATGATACAATATAATACAAATACAATACTGCAGGAAAGTGCACAATGTCAGGAGGACGCCGCTCAGCAGAAACCAGGAATCATTATTACATCCACCCTCCACATAGTGACAACATGATACAATATAATACACATACAATACTGCAGGAAAGTGCACAATGTCAGGAGGACGCCGCTCAGCAGAAACCAGGAATCATTATTACATCCACTCTCCACATAATGACAACATGATACAATATAATACACATACAATACTGCAGGAAAGTGCACAATGTCAGGAGGATGCCGCTCAGCAGCAGCCAGGAATCATTATTACATCCACTCTCCACATAGTGACAACATGATACAATATAATACAAATACAATACTGCAGGAAAGTGCACAATGTCAGGAGGACGCCGCTCAGCAGAAACCAGGAATCATTATTACATCCACCCTCCACATAATGACAACATGATACAATATAATACACATACTATACTGCAGGAAAGTGCACAATGTCAGGAGGACGCCGCTCAGCAGCAGCCAGGAATCATTATTACATCCACTCTCCACATAATGACAACATGATACAATATAATACACATACAATACTGCAGGAAAGTGCACAGTGTCAGGAGGACGCCGCTCAGCAGCAGCCAGGAATCATTATTACATCCACTCTCCACATAGTGACAACATGACACAATATAATACACATACAATACTGCAGGAAAGTGCACAATGTCAGGAGGACGCCGCTCAGCAGAAACCAGGAATCATTATTACATCCACTCTCCACATAGTGACAACATGATACAATATAATACACATACAATACTGCAGGAAAGTGCACAATGTCAGGAGGACGCCGCTCAGCAGAAACCAGGAATCATTATTACATCCACTCTCCACATAGTGACAACATGATACAATATAATACACATACAATACTGCAGGAAAGTGCACAATGTCAGGAGGACGCCGCTCAGCAGCAGCCAGGAATCATTATTACATCCACTCTCCACATAGTGACAACATGATACAATATAATACAAATACAATACTGCAGGAAAGTGCACAGTGTCAGGAGGACGCCGCTCAGCAGCAGCCAGGAATCATTATTACATCCACTCTCCACATAGTGACAACATGATACAATATAATACACATACAATACTGCAGGAAAGTGCACAATGTCAGGAGGACGCCGCTCAGCAGCAGCCAGGAATCATTATTACATCCACTCTACACATAGTGACAACATGATACAATATAATACACATACAATACTGCAGGAAAGTGCACAATGTCAGGAGGACGCCGCTCAGCAGAAACCAGGAATCATTATTACATCCACTCTCCACATAGTGACAACATGACACAATATAATACACATACAATACTGCAGGAAAGTGCACAATGTCAGGAGGACGCCGCTCAGCAGCAGCCAGGAATCATTATTACATCCACTCTCCACATAGTGACAACATGATACAATATAATACACATACAATACTGCAGGAAAGTGCACAATGTCAGGAGGACGCCGCTCAGCAGCAGCCAGGAATCATTATTACATCCACTCTCCACATAGTGACAACATGATACAATATAATACACATACAATACTGCAGGAAAGTGCACAATGTCAGGAGGATGCCGCACAGCAGCAGCCAGGAATCATTATTACATCCACTCTCCACATAATGACAACATGATACAATATAATACACATACAATACTGCAGGAAAGTGCACAGTGTCAGGAGGACGCCGCTCAGCAGCAGCCAGGAATCATTATTACATCCACTCTCCACATAATGACAACATGATACAATATAATACACATACAATACTGCAGGAAAGTGCACAATGTCAGGAGGATGCCGCTCACCAGCAGCCAGGAATCATTATTACATCCACTCTCCACATAATGACAACATGATACAATATAATACACATACAATACTGCAGGAAAGTGCACAATGTCAGGAGGACGCCGCTCAGCAGCAGCCAGGAATCATTATTACATCCACTCTCCACATAATGACAACATGATACAATATAATACACATACAATACTGCAGGAAAGTGCACAATGTCAGGAGGATGCCGCACAGCAGCAGCCAGGAATCATTATTACATCCACTCTCCACATAATGACAACATGATACAATATAATACACATACAATACTGCAGGAAAGTGCACAATGTCAGGAGGATGCCGCACAGCAGCAGCCAGGAATCATTATTACATCCACTCTCCACATAGTGACAACATGATACAATATAATACACATACAATACTGCAGGAAAGTGCACAATGTCAGGAGGACGCCGCTCAGCAGCAGCCAGGAATCATTATTACATCCACTCTCCACATAGTGACAACATGATACAATATAATACACATACAATACTGCAGGAAAGTGCACAGTGTCAGGAGGACGCCGCTCAGCAGAAACCAGGAATCATTATTACATCCACTCTCCACATAATGACAACATGATACAATATAATACACATACAATACTGCAGGAAAGTGCACAATGTCAGGAGGACGCCGCTCAGCAGAAACCAGGAATCATTATTACATCCACCCTCCACATAATGACAACATGATACAATATAATATACATACAATACTGCAGGAAAGTGCACAATGTCAGGAGGACGCCGCTCAGCAGCAGCCAGGAATCATTATTACATCCACTCTCCACATAATGACAACATGATACAATATAATACACATACAATACTGCAGGAAAGTGCACAATGTCAGGAGGACGCCGCTCAGCAGCAGCCAGGAATCATTATTACATCCACTCTCCACATAATGACAACATGATACAATATAATACACATACAATACTGCAGGAAAGTGCACAATGTCAGGAGGATGCCGCACAGCAGCAGCCAGGAATCATTATTACATCCACTCTCCACATAGTGACAACATGATACAATATAATACACATACAATACTGCAGGAAAGTGCACAGTGTCAGGAGGACGCCGCTCAGCAGCAGCCAGGAATCATTATTACATCCACTCTCCACATAGTGACAACATGATACAATATAATACACATACAATACTGCAGGAAAGTGCACAGTGTCAGGAGGACGCCGCTCAGCAGCAGCCAGGAATCATTATTACATCCACTCTCCACATAGTGACAACATGATACAATATAATACACATACAATACTGCAGGAAAGTGCACAATGTCAGGAGGACGCCGCACAGCAGCAGCCAGGAATCATTATTACATCCACTCTCCACATAGTGACAACATGATACAATATAATACACATACAATACTGCAGGAAAGTGCACAGTGTCAGGAGGACGCCGCTCAGCAGAAACCAGGAATCATTATTACATCCACTCTCCACATAATGACAACATGATACAATATAATACACATACAATACTGCAGGAAAGTGCACAGTGTCAGGAGGACGCCGCTCAGCAGAAACCAGGAATCATTATTACATCCACTCTCCACATAATGACAACATGATACAATATAATACACATACAATACTGCAGGAAAGTGCACAATGTCAGGAGGACGCCGCTCAGCAGAAACCAGGAATCATTATTACATCCACCCTCCACATAATGACAACATGATACAATATAATATACATACAATACTGCAGGAAAGTGCACAATGTCAGGAGGACGCCGCTCAGCAGCAGCCAGGAATCATTATTACATCCACTCTCCACATAATGACAACATGATACAATATAATACACATACAATACTGCAGGAAAGTGCACAATGTCAGGAGGACGCCGCTCAGCAGCAGCCAGGAATCATTATTACATCCACTCTCCACATAATGACAACATGATACAATATAATACACATACAATACTGCAGGAAAGTGCACAATGTCAGGAGGATGCCGCACAGCAGCAGCCAGGAATCATTATTACATCCACTCTCCACATAGTGACAACATGATACAATATAATACACATACAATACTGCAGGAAAGTGCACAGTGTCAGGAGGACGCCGCTCAGCAGCAGCCAGGAATCATTATTACATCCACTCTCCACATAGTGACAACATGATACAATATAATACACATACAATACTGCAGGAAAGTGCACAATGTCAGGAGGACGCCGCACAGCAGCAGCCAGGAATCATTATTACATCCACTCTCCACATAGTGACAACATGATACAATATAATACACATACAATACTGCAGGAAAGTGCACAATGTCAGGAGGACGCCGCTCAGCAGCAGCCAGGAATCATTATTACATCCACTCTCCACATAATGACAACATGATACAATATAATACACATACAATACTGCAGGAAAGTGCACAGTGTCAGGAGGACGCCGCTCAGCAGAAACCAGGAATCATTATTACATCCACTCTCCACATAATGACAACATGATACAATATAATACACATACAATACTGCAGGAAAGTGCACAATGTCAGGAGGACGCCGCTCAGCAGAAACCAGGAATCATTATTACATCCACCCTCCACATAATGACAACATGATACAATATAATATACATACAATACTGCAGGAAAGTGCACAATGTCAGGAGGACGCCGCTCAGCAGCAGCCAGGAATCATTATTACATCCACTCTCCACATAATGACAACATGATACAATATAATACACATACAATACTGCAGGAAAGTGCACAATGTCAGGAGGACGCCGCTCAGCAGCAGCCAGGAATCATTATTACATCCACTCTCCACATAATGACAACATGATACAATATAATACACATACAATACTGCAGGAAAGTGCACAATGTCAGGAGGATGCCGCACAGCAGCAGCCAGGAATCATTATTACATCCACTCTCCACATAGTGACAACATGATACAATATAATACACATACAATACTGCAGGAAAGTGCACAATGTCAGGAGGATGCCGCACAGCAGCAGCCAGGAATCATTATTACATCCACTCTCCACATAGTGACAACATGATACAATATAATACACATACAATACTGCAGGAAAGTGCACAATGTCAGGAGGACGCCGCTCAGCAGCAGCCAGGAATCATTATTACATCCACTCTCCACATAGTGACAACATGATACAATATAATACACATACAATACTGCAGGAAAGTGCACAGTGTCAGGAGGACGCCGCTCAGCAGAAACCAGGAATCATTATTACATCCACTCTCCACATAATGACAACATGATACAATATAATACACATACAATACTGCAGGAAAGTGCACAATGTCAGGAGGACGCCGCTCAGCAGAAACCAGGAATCATTATTACATCCACCCTCCACATAATGACAACATGATACAATATAATATACATACAATACTGCAGGAAAGTGCACAATGTCAGGAGGACGCCGCTCAGCAGCAGCCAGGAATCATTATTACATCCACTCTCCACATAATGACAACATGATACAATATAATACACATACAATACTGCAGGAAAGTGCACAATGTCAGGAGGACGCCGCTCAGCAGCAGCCAGGAATCATTATTACATCCACTCTCCACATAATGACAACATGATACAATATAATACACATACAATACTGCAGGAAAGTGCACAATGTCAGGAGGATGCCGCACAGCAGCAGCCAGGAATCATTATTACATCCACTCTCCACATAGTGACAACATGATACAATATAATACACATACAATACTGCAGGAAAGTGCACAGTGTCAGGAGGACGCCGCTCAGCAGCAGCCAGGAATCATTATTACATCCACTCTCCACATAGTGACAACATGATACAATATAATACACATACAATACTGCAGGAAAGTGCACAGTGTCAGGAGGACGCCGCTCAGCAGCAGCCAGGAATCATTATTACATCCACTCTCCACATAGTGACAACATGATACAATATAATACACATACAATACTGCAGGAAAGTGCACAATGTCAGGAGGACGCCGCACAGCAGCAGCCAGGAATCATTATTACATCCACTCTCCACATAGTGACAACATGATACAATATAATACACATACAATACTGCAGGAAAGTGCACAGTGTCAGGAGGACGCCGCTCAGCAGAAACCAGGAATCATTATTACATCCACTCTCCACATAATGACAACATGATACAATATAATACACATACAATACTGCAGGAAAGTGCACAGTGTCAGGAGGACGCCGCTCAGCAGAAACCAGGAATCATTATTACATCCACTCTCCACATAATGACAACATGATACAATATAATACACATACAATACTGCAGGAAAGTGCACAATGTCAGGAGGACGCCGCTCAGCAGAAACCAGGAATCATTATTACATCCACCCTCCACATAATGACAACATGATACAATATAATATACATACAATACTGCAGGAAAGTGCACAATGTCAGGAGGACGCCGCTCAGCAGCAGCCAGGAATCATTATTACATCCACTCTCCACATAATGACAACATGATACAATATAATACACATACAATACTGCAGGAAAGTGCACAATGTCAGGAGGACGCCGCTCAGCAGCAGCCAGGAATCATTATTACATCCACTCTCCACATAATGACAACATGATACAATATAATACACATACAATACTGCAGGAAAGTGCACAATGTCAGGAGGATGCCGCACAGCAGCAGCCAGGAATCATTATTACATCCACTCTCCACATAGTGACAACATGATACAATATAATACACATACAATACTGCAGGAAAGTGCACAGTGTCAGGAGGACGCCGCTCAGCAGCAGCCAGGAATCATTATTACATCCACTCTCCACATAGTGACAACATGATACAATATAATACACATACAATACTGCAGGAAAGTGCACAATGTCAGGAGGACGCCGCACAGCAGCAGCCAGGAATCATTATTACATCCACTCTCCACATAGTGACAACATGATACAATATAATACACATACAATACTGCAGGAAAGTGCACAATGTCAGGAGGACGCCGCTCAGCAGCAGCCAGGAATCATTATTACATCCACTCTCCACATAATGACAACATGATACAATATAATACACATACAATACTGCAGGAAAGTGCACAGTGTCAGGAGGACGCCGCTCAGCAGAAACCAGGAATCATTATTACATCCACTCTCCACATAATGACAACATGATACAATATAATACACATACAATACTGCAGGAAAGTGCACAATGTCAGGAGGACGCCGCTCAGCAGAAACCAGGAATCATTATTACATCCACCCTCCACATAATGACAACATGATACAATATAATATACATACAATACTGCAGGAAAGTGCACAATGTCAGGAGGACGCCGCTCAGCAGCAGCCAGGAATCATTATTACATCCACTCTCCACATAATGACAACATGATACAATATAATACACATACAATACTGCAGGAAAGTGCACAATGTCAGGAGGACGCCGCTCAGCAGCAGCCAGGAATCATTATTACATCCACTCTCCACATAATGACAACATGATACAATATAATACACATACAATACTGCAGGAAAGTGCACAATGTCAGGAGGATGCCGCACAGCAGCAGCCAGGAATCATTATTACATCCACTCTCCACATAGTGACAACATGATACAATATAATACACATACAATACTGCAGGAAAGTGCAGTGTCAGGAGGACGCCGCTCAGCAGCAGCCAGGAATCATTATTACATCCACTCTCCACATAGTGACAACATGATACAATATAATACACATACAATACTGCAGGAAAGTGCACAATGTCAGGAGGACGCCGCACAGCAGCAGCCAGGAATCATTATTACATCCACTCTCCACATAGTGACAACATGATACAATATAATACACATACAATACTGCAGGAAAGTGCACAATGTCAGGAGGACGCCGCTCAGCAGAAACCAGGAATCATTATTACATCCACTCTCCACATAATGACAACATGATACAATATAATACACATACAATACTGCAGGAAAGTGCACAATGTCAGGAGGACGCCGCTCAGCAGCAGCCAGGAATCATTATTACATCCACTCTCCACATAGTGACAACATGATACAATATAATACACATACAATACTGCAGGAAAGTGCACAATGTCAGGAGGACGCCGCTCAGCAGCAGCCAGGAATCATTATTACATCCACCCTCCACATAATGACAACATGATACAATATAATACACATACAATACTGCAGGAAAGTGCACAATGTCAGGAGGACGCCGCTCAGCAGAAACCAGGAATCATTATTACATCCACTCTCCACATAGTGACAACATGATACAATATAATACACATACAATACTGCAGGAAAGTGCACAATGTCAGGAGGACGCCGCTCAGCAGAAACCAGGAATCATTATTACATCCACTCTCCACATAATGACAACATGATACAATATAATACACATACAATACTGCAGGAAAGTGCACAATGTCAGGAGGACGCCGCTCAGCAGCAGCCAGGAATCATTATTACATCCACTCTCCACATAGTGACAACATGATACACATACGCTACTGCAGTCAGTATGAAGTAACAGTGAGGGTATGTTCACACGGCCTATTTTCGGCTGTCTTTCGGGCCGTAAATGCCAGAAAAATCGGAAGCAGCATGCCTCCAAACATCTGCCCATTGGGCCGTTTTTTTACGCGGCCATTTTGAAAAACGGCCACGTAAAAAAGCGCTCGTGAAAAAGGAGTGTATGTCACTTCTTGAGCGGTTTTTCATTGACTGTAGAAAAACAGCTCCAAAAATGGCCGTAAAAAAGACTCCGCGAAAAACGTGAGTTGCCTTAAAAATGGCTGAAAATCAGGAGTTGTTTTCCCTTGGAAACAGCTTTGTCTTTTCAAACATTTTTTAGTAAGCGTGTGAACGTGCCCTTAGGTTACGTTCACACAGTTAACAAAATACGTCTGAAAATACAGAACTGTTTCCAAGGGAAAACAACTCCTGATTTTCAGCCGCTTTTTAAGCAAACTTGCGTTTTTCCACGGCCGTTCTATGGAGTCAATGAAAAACGGCTCCAAAAACGGCTCAAGAAGTGACATGCACTTTTTCGCTGGCGTTTTGTTACGCGGCCGCATAAAAAGCGGCCCGTCGGAACAGAACGCCGATTTTCTCATTGAAACCAATGGGCAGATGTTTGGAGACGTTCTGCTGCCGATTTTTCGGCCCAAAAATGAGCTGTGTGAACATACCCAGCAGCAGCCAGGAATCATCATGCAGAACAGATCCCCCCCCCCCCCAGGTAATGGTCAAACTGCCGGACAGGTCCCCTCAGATAAGGGCATGTTTACATGAGGGTCCCCTCAGATAAGGGCATGTTTACATGAGGGTCCCCTCAGATAAGGGCATGTTTACATGAGGGTCCCCTCAGATAAGGGCATGTTTACATGAGGGTCCCCTCAGATAAGGGCATGTTTACATGAGGGTCCCCTCAGAAAAGGGCATGTTTACATGAGGGTCCCCTCAGATAAGGGCATGTTTACATGAGGGTCCCCTCAGATAAGGGCATGTTTACATGAGGGTCCCCTCAGATAAGGGCATGTTTACATGAGGGTCCCCTCAGATAAGGGCATGTTTACATGAGGGTCCCCTCAGATAAGGGCATGTTTACATGAGGGTCCCCTCAGATAAGGGCATGTTTACATGAGGGTCCCCTCAGATAAGGGCATGTTTACATGAGGGACCTCTCAGATAAGGGCATGTTTACATGAGGGACCCCTCAGATAAGGGCATGTTTACATGAGGGTCCCCTCAGATAAGGGCATGTTTACATGAGGGTCCCCTCAGATAAGGGCATGTTTACATGAGGGACCTCTCAGATAAGGGCATGTTTACATGAGGGACCCCTCAGAAAAGGGCATGTTTACATGAGGGTCCCCTCAGATAAGGGCATGTTTACATGAGGGTCCCCTCAGATAAGGGCATGTTTACATGAGGGTCCCCTCAGATAAGGGCATGTTTACATGAGGGTCCCCTCAGATAAGGGCATGTTTACATGAGGGTCCCCTCAGATAAGGGCATGTTTACATGAGGGTCCCCTCAGATAAGGGCATGTTTACATGAGGGACCTCTCAGATAAGGGCATGTTTACATGAGGGACCCCTCAGATAAGGGCATGTTTACATGAGGGTCCCCTCAGATAAGGGCATGTTTACATGAGGGTCCCCACAGATAAGGGCATGTTTACATGAGGGTCCCCTCAGATAAGGGCATGTTTACATGAGGGTCCCCTCAGATAAGGGCATGTTTACATGAGGGTCCCCTCAGATAAGGGCATGTTTACATGAGGGTCCCCTCAGATAAGGGCATGTTTACATGAGGGTCCCCTCAGATAAGGGCATGTTTACATGAGGGTCCCCTCAGATAAGGGCATGTTTACATGAGGGTCCCCTCAGATAAGGGCATGTTTACATGAAGGTCCCCTCAGATAAGGGCATGTTTACATGAAGGTCCCCTCAGATAAGGGCATGTTTACATGAAGGTCCCCTCAGATAAGGGCATGTTTACATGAAGGTCCCCTCAGATAAGGGCATGTTTACATGAGGGTCCCCTCAGATAAGGGCATGTTTACATGAGGGTCCCCTCAGATAAGGGCATGTTTACATGAGGGTCCCCTCAGATAAGGGCATGTTTACATGAAGGTCCCCTCAGATAAGGGCATGTTTACATGAAGGTCCCCTCAGATAAGGGCATGTTTACATGAAGGTCCCCTCAGATAAGGGCATGTTTACATGAAGGTCCCCTCAGATAAGGGCATGTTTACATGAGGGTCCCCTCAGATAAGGGCATGTTTACATGAGGGTCCCCTCAGATAAGGGCATGTTTACATGAAGGTCCCCTCAGATAAGGGCATGTTTACATGAAGGTCCCCTCAGATAAGGGCATGTTTATACGAGGGTCCCCTCAGATAAGGGCATGTTTACATGAGGGTCCCCTCAGATAAGGGCATGTTTACATGAGGGTCCCCTCAGATAAGGGCATGTTTACATGAGGGTCCCCTCAGATAAGGGCATGTTTACATGAGGGGTCTTTTGTAGCTGATCTTAAAGAAAACCAAAATTCAACAAAAAAAAAACTACTCATGTAAACATAACCTAATGATCACGCTGCCGCACAGGTCGCCAGAGCAACAAAGGGTCGGCCATATTGAAATCCAACATGCCGATCCTTGTTTCCCCCAACATTGAGGCGAGTTGGCGGACCCCCACACACATAAGATATCCCCGGCTGGGCGTCTTTATTCCTGACTGCCTCCTATGGTAGAGGTTGGGATAAGTTATGGATGATTTTGCGGCTGGCACACGTGGATGTTGTGGATTCACCTCTGGTGTTTGCCGGGTGCGGATTGATGTAGGATGATTTCTAGCGCAGTTCATCTTTAGGCCGGGTTCACACTGTGCAGGGCGCTGCAGGTTTTTCCACATGGTGGGATCATATTGCTTTCCTTGCGCAGCTTTCATGATATGACCGCACCGTGTGAATACAACCAAAGAGAAGAAAAGAAGGACGGCTCAGGCCACGCTCATGGGGCAGATATTTGGCATCCAGATGTGACGGGGCATGAAAAAAATCTTCACACGTTGTTGAAATCAATCTGCTGTGGATTTACACAGGATTTCTCCCACTGATATTATTATTTATCATAGGAAAAGGGAGAAGTCCACTCCAAAATCCGCATCAGCGTGTGCACGGGGCCTTACAGGACCGCACAACACACGTTCATAATGTACCCGGCCTCAATGTGACGCAGATATACAGGGGGAGGCGGGCAGATATACAGGGGGGGGCAGATATACAGGGGGAGGCGGGCAGATATACAGGGGGGGGGGCAGATATACAGGGGGAGGCGGGCAGATATACAGGGGGGAGGCGGGCAGATATACAGGGGGGGGGCAGATATACAGGAGGCGGGCAGATATACAGGGGGGGGCAGATATACAGGGGAGGGAGGCGGGCAGATATACAGGGGGGGGCAGATATACAGGGGGGGAGGCGGGCATATATATACAGGGGGGGGCAGATATACAGGGGAGGGAGGCGGGCAGATATACAGGGGGGGAGGTGGGCAGATATACAGGGGGGGGGCAGATATACAGGGGGGGGGGCAGATATACAGGGGGGGGGCAGATATACAGGGGGGGGGCAGATATACAGGAGGCGGGCATATATACAGGGGGGGGCAGATATACAGGGGGGGGGAGGCGGGCAGATATACAGGGGGGGGGAGGCGGGCAGATATACAGGGGGGGCAGATATACAGGGGGGGAGGCGGGCAGATATACAGGGGGGGCAGATATACAGAGGGGGCAGATATACAGGGGGGGGCAGATATACAGGAGGCGGGCAGATATACAGGGTGGGGCAGATATACAGGGGGGGGGAGGCGGGCAGATATACAGGAGGCGGGCATATATACAGGGGGGGCAGATATACAGGGGGGGGAGGCGGGCAGATATACAGGGGGGGGCAGATATACAGGGGGGGGCAGATATACAGGAGGCAGTCAGATATACAGGGGGGGGCTGATATACAGGAGTGGGGAGGCGGGCAGATATACATGGGGGGGGCAGATATACAGGGGGAGGCGGGCAGATATACAGGGGGGGGGCAGATATACAGGAGGCGGGCAGATATACAGGGGGGGGCAGATAGATATACAGGGGGGGCAGATATACAGGGGGGAGGCGGGCAGATATACAGGGGGGGCAGATATACAGGAGGGGAGGGGGACATACAATGGGCGGTGATGTGGACTCAGCTCCGGGGCAGCACTTTCCTAACGAGCTGGAATACAATTAAGAGCTCGTCCTGTTAAAGGTTAATTCACTTATTGAGATGAGAGCAGAGCATGTAGAGGAGGGGAGCGTTACAGTGTGTGGCCTGTCCGTGCAGAGTATCTCAACCTGCTCCCCATACACTACACGGTCTCCTACCTGCAGAGCATCCAATCCTCAGCAGCGACAACACTATGGTAACGCTGTGTCCCCCACAACACTAAGAGGGGCCCCTTCACTACTGCTAAGCTCAGCTATATAGCACCTCTGCAGTGTATTGCTCCCCGTGTTCCTCTCCTCCCTGCAGTGTATTGCGCCCCGTGTTCCTCTCCTCCCTGCAGTGTATTGCTCCCCGTGTTCCTCTCCTCCCTGCAGTGTATTGCGCCCCGTGTTCCTCCTCTCTGCAGAGTATTGCTCCCCGTGTTCCTCTCCTCTCTGCAGTGTATTGCGCCCCGTGTTCCTCTCCTCCCTGCAGTGTATTGCTCCCCGTGTTCCCCTCCTCCCTGCAGTGTATTGCGCCCCGTGTTCCCCTCCTCCCTGCAGTGTATTGCGCCCCGTGTTCCTCTCCTCCCTGCAGTGTATTGCGCCCCGTGTTCCTCTCCTCCCTGCAGTGTATTGCTCCCCGCGTTCCCCTCCTCCCTGCGGTGTATTGCGCCCCGTGTTCCCCTCCTCCCTGCAGTGTATTGCGCCCCGTGTTCCCCTCCTCCCTGCAGTGTATTGCGCCCCGTGTTCCTCTCCTCCCTGCAGTGTATTGCTCCCCGCGTTCCCCTCCTCCCTGCAGTGTATTGCGCCCCGTGTTCCCCTCCTCACTGCAGTGTATTGCGCCCCGTGTTCCCCTCCTCCCTGCAGTGTATTGCGCCCCGTGTTCCTCTCCTCCCTGCAGTGTATTGTGCCCCGTGTTCCCCCTCCTCCCTGCAGTGTATTGCGCCCCGTGTTCCTCTCCTCCCTGCAGTGTATTGCGCCCCGTGTTCCCCCTCCTCCCTGCAGTGTATTGCGCCCCGTGTTCCCCTCCTCCCTGCAGTGTATTGCGCCCCGTGTTCCCCCTCCTCCCTGCAGTGTATTGCGCCCCGTGTTCCTCTCCTCTCTGCAGTGTATTGCGCCCCGTGTTCCTCTCCTCCCTGCAGTGTATTGCGCCCCGTGTTCCTCTCCTCCCTGCAGTGTATTGCACCCCGTGTTCCCCCTCCTCCCTGCAGTGTATTGCGCCCCGTGTTCCCCCTCCTCCCTGCAGTGTATTGCGCCCCGTGTTCCCCCTCCTCCCTGCAGTGTATTAACATTATTCTACCTCATGTCGTGTATATCCTGTAGTGTAATAACATTATTCTACCTCATGTCGTGTATATTCTGTCGTGTAATAACATTATTCTACCTCATGTCGTGTAATAACATTATTCTACCTCATGTCGTGTATATCCTGTCGTGTAATAACATTATTCTACCTCATGTCGTGTATATTCTGTCATGTAATAACATTATTCTACCTCATGTCGTGTATATTCTGTCGTGTAATAACATTATTCTACCTCATGTCGTGTATATTCTGTCGTGTAATAACATTATTCTACCTCCTGTCGTGTATATTCTGTCGTGTAATAACATTATTCTACCTCATGTCGTGTATATTCTGTCATGTAATAACATTATTCTACCTCATGTCGTGTATATTCTGTCATGTAATAACATTATTCTACCTCATGTCGTGTATATCCTGTCGTGTAATAACATTATTCTACCTCATGTCGTGTATATTCTGTCATGTAATAACATTATTCTACCTCATGTCATGTATATCCTGTCGTGTAATAACATTATTCTACCTCATGTCGTGTATATCCTGTCGTGTAATAACATTATTCTACCTCATGTCGTGTATATTCTGTCATGTAATAACATTATTCTACCTCCTGTCGTGTATATCCTGTCGTGTAATAACATTATTCTACCTCATGTCGTGTATATTCTGTCATGTAATAACATTATTCTACCTCATGTCATGTATATCCTGTCGTGTAATAACATTATTCTACCTCATGTCGTGTATATCCTGTAGTGTAATAACATTATTCTACCTCATGTCGTGTATATCCTGTCGTGTAATAACATTATTCTACCTCATGTCGTGTATATTCTGTCGTGTAATAATATTATTCTACCTCATGTCGTGTATATCCTGTAGTGTAATAACATTATTCTACCTCATGTCGTGTATATTCTGTCATGTAATAACATTATTCTACCTCATGTCGTGTAATAACATTATTCTACCTCATGTCGTGTATATCCTGTCGTGTAATAACATTATTCTACCTCATGTCGTGTATATTCTGTCGTGTAATAACATTCTACCTCATGTCGTGTATATTCTGTCGTGTAATAACATTATTCTACCTCATGTCGTGTATATTCTGTCGTGTAATAACATTATTCTACCTCATGTCGTGTATATTCTGTCATGTAATAACATTATTCTACCTCATGTCGTGTATATTCTGTCGTGTAATAACATTATTCTACCTCATGTCGTGTATATTCTGTCATGTAATAACATTATTCTGCCTCATGTCGTGTATATCCTGTCGTGTAATAACATTATTCTACCTCATGTCGTGTATATCCTGTAGTGTAATAACATTATTCTACCTCATGTCGTGTATATCCTGTCGTGTAATAACATTATTCTACCTCATGTCGTGTATATTCTGTCGTGTAATAATATTATTCTACCTCATGTCGTGTATATCCTGTAGTGTAATAACATTATTCTACCTCATGTCGTGTATATTCTGTCATGTAATAACATTATTCTACCTCATGTCGTGTAATAACATTATTCTACCTCATGTCGTGTATATTGTCGTGTAATAACATTTTTACCTCATGTCGTGTATATCCTGTCATGTAATAACATTATTCTACCTCATGTCGTGTATATCCTGTCATGTAATAACATTATTCTGCCTCATGTCGTGTATATCCTGTCGTGTAATAACATTATTCTACCTCATGTCGTGTAATAACATTATTCTACCTCATGTCGTGTATATTCTGTCATGTAATAACATTATTCTACCTCATGTCGTTTAATAACATTATTCTACCTCATGTCGTGTAATAACATTATTCTACCTCATGTCGTGTATATTCTGTCATGTAATAACATTATTCTACCTCATGTCGTGTATATCCTGTCATGTAATAACATTATTCTACCTCATGTCGTGTATATCCTGTCATGTAATAACATTATTCTACCTCATGTCGTGTAATAACATTATTCTACCTCATGTCGTGTATATTGTCGTGTAATAACATTTTTACCTCATGTCGTGTATATCCTGTCATGTAATAACATTATTCTACCTCATGTCGTGTATATTCTGTCATGTAATAACATTATTCTACCTCATGTCGTGTAATAACATTATTCTACCTCATGTCGTGTATATTCTGTCATGTAATAACATTATTCTACCTCATGTCATGTAATAACATTATTCTACCTCATGTCGTGTATATCCTGTCATGTAATAACATTATTCTACCTCATGTCGTGTAATAACATTATTCTACCTCATGTCGTGTATATTGTCGTGTAATAACATTTTTACCTCATGTCGTGTATATCCTGTCATGTAATAACATTATTCTACCTCATGTCGTGTATATTCTGTCATGTAATAACATTATTCTACCTCATGTCGTGTATATCCTGTCATGTAATAACATTATTCTGCCTCATGTCGTGTATATTCTGTCGTGTAATAACATTATTCTACCTTATGTCGTGTATATTCTGTCATGTAATAACATTATTCTACCTCATGTCATGTATATCCTGTCATGTAATAACATTATTCTGCCTCATGTCGTGTATATTCTGTCATGTAATAACATTATTCTACCTCATGTCGTGTAATAACATTATTCTACCTCATGTCGTGTATATTCTGTCATGTAATAACATTATTCTACCTCATGTCGTGTATATCCTGTAGTGTAATAACATTATTCTACCTCATGTCGTGTATATTCTGTCATGTAATAACATTATTCTACCTCATGTCGTGTATATCCTGTCGTGTAATAACATTATTCTACCTCATGTCGTGTATATCCTGTAGTGTAATAACATTATTCTACCTCATGTCGTGTAATAACATTATTCTACCGCATGTCGTGTATATTCTGTTGTGTATATTCTGTCGTGTAATAACATTATTCTACCTCATGTCGTGTAATAACATTATTCTACCTCATGTCGTGTAATAACATTATTCTACCTCATGTCGTGTATATCCTGTCGTGTAATAACATTATTCTACCTCATGTCGTGTATATCCTGTCGTGTAATAACATTATTCTACCTCATGTCGTGTATATCCTGTCGTGTAATAACATTATTCTACCTCATGTCGTGTATATCCTGTCGTGTAATAACATTATTCTACCTCATGTCGTGTATATCCTGTAGTGTAATAACATTATTCTACCTCATGTCGTGTAATAACATTATTCTACCTCATGTCGTGTAATAACATTATTCTACCTCATGTCGTGTATATCCTGTCGTGTAATAACATTATTCTACCTCATGTCGTGTAATAACATTATTCTACCTCATGTCGTGTAATAACATTATTCTACCTCATGTCGTGTATATCCTGTCGTGTAATAACATTATTCTACCTCATGTCGTGTATATCCTGTCGTGTAATAACATTATTCTACCTCATGTCGTGTATATCCTGTCGTGTAATAACATTATTCTACCTCATGTCGTGTATATCCTGTCGTGTAATAACATTATTCTACCTCATGTCGTGTAATAACATTATTCTACCTCATGTCGTGTATATCCTGTCGTGTAATAACATTATTCTACCTCATGTCGTGTATATCCTGTCGTGTAATAACATTATTCTACCTCATGTCGTGTAATAACATTATTCTACCGCATGTCGTGTATATCCTGTCGTGTAATAACATTATTCTACCTCATGTCGTGTAATAACATTATTCTACCGCATGTCGTGTATATCCTGTAGTGTAATAACATTATTCTACCTCATGTCGTGTAATAACATTATTCTACCTCATGTCGTGTATATCCTGTCGTGTAATAACATTATTCTACCTCATGTCGTGTATATCCTGTCGTGTAATAACATTATTCTACCTCATGTCGTGTATATCCTGTCGTGTAATAACATTATTCTACCTCCTGTCGTGTATATTCTGTCATGTAATAACATTATTCTACCTCATGTCGTGTATATCCTGTCGTGTAATAACATTATTCTACCTCATGTCGTGTATATCCTGTCGTGTAATAACATTATTCTACCTCCTGTCGTGTATATCCTGTCGTGTAATAACATTATTCTACCGCATGTCGTGTATATTCTGTCATGTAATAACATTATTCTACCTCATGTCGTGTATATCCTGTCGTGTAATAACATTATTCTACCTCATGTCGTGTATATCCTGTCGTGTAATAACATTATTCTACCTCATGTCGTGTATATCCTGTCGTGTAATAACATTATTCTACCGCATGTCGTGTATATTCTGTCATGTAATAACATTATTCTACCTCATGTCGTGTATATCCTGTCGTGTAATAACATTATTCTACCTCATGTCGTGTATATCCTGTCGTGTAATAACATTATTCTACCTCATGTCGTGTATATCCTGTCGTGTAATAACATTATTCTACCGCATGTCGTGTATATTCTGTCATGTAATAACATTATTCTACCTCATGTCGTGTATATCCTGTCGTGTAATAACATTATTCTACCTCATGTCGTGTAATAACATTATTCTACCTCATGTCGTGTATATTCTGTCGTGTAATAACATTATTCTACCTCATGTCGTGTATATCCTGTCATGTAATAACATTATTCTACCTCATGTCGTGTATATCCTGTCGTGTAATAACATTATTCTACCTCATGTCGTGTATATCCTGTCGTGTAATAACATTATTCTACCTCATGTCGTGTATATCCTGTCGTGTAATAACATTATTCTACCTCATGTCGTGTAATAACATTATTCTACCTCATGTCGTGTATATCCTGTCGTGTAATAACATTATTCTACCTCATGTCGTGTAATAACATTATTCTACCGCATGTCGTGTATATCCTGTCGTGTAATAACATTATTCTACCTCATGTCGTGTATATCCTGTCGTGTAATAACATTATTCTACCTCATGTCGTGTATATCCTGTCGTGTAATAACATTATTCTACCTCATGTCGTGTATATCCTGTCGTGTAATAACATTATTCTACTGTTATGGAATAAATATATGTATAATGTATCTGGGACCCCAAGGAGTGAAATGTTATGGAAGAGGAACATGTATTAGAATATATTCTGGGAAAGGTAATGGAATGGATATGCAGACATTCTTTAGATAGTAGAAATTGGGGCCCTACAAGGACTTACCAGACACGAAGGAGTCTGTTTGATGTTTAATGTTTAGATGTTTAATGTTTAAATGTTTGATGTTTAATGTTCAAGGTTTGTGTATACAGCCAAGATAAGATAAGGACCAGGCACCAGATCAACAACTAAGAGATAAGAACAATGTACATTGTGACATAGATCACAAGGGAAGAAACCACAAGAATGTAAATGATTAAATGTGTGTCTGCACGTAGTCATGTGATATTTTTACTATATAAACTCTGTGTCTCTGCAAATAAAGTCAGAAGTATTTTACCTTGAGAAACGTCTCAGTGTATCTGTTGCTTCTCCGAGCTCGTCCCCCCCACCTGATTTGAACCTGCATGGAGATCAAGGCGTAACGTGACTCAAATTGCGATCACAGAAAATGGCGCCCGAACCAGGGACTTGACCAGAAGGACGGCACCCCACCTAGGGGATCTCCCGGGACTTGAATGGCGACCACCCGGACGAAGGAACGTGCAGACCACTGCTGCAGCAAGGTAAGAAGACTTAATTCTTACAAACTCTGCTCTGCACCTTCCTGTCTGGTAGGTCACCTTCCCGGTAGTACTCCTGAGGGATAGAGGGGCCACATGAGGGTATTTTTAGTGTAAAAATCTGGTCAAGTCTATATGTAATCCTACCCTCAGGATAAAGTGCCTGATCTCCATGACAGTATTTGTATGAATGTTGTAGAAACCCAGTTTTGGGTCACAAATGCATTTTAGAATAAGGAAATTGTTTTTGGAAAAAACTTCCGATAATCCGGCAAATTACCAGAAACATGTGTACATGCTTCAGGTGACTACGGGGATTATGATAGGCTAAATTTTAGCCCGGAAATCGAAAATTTTGTGCAATCTGATAATCCGGCATGTCAAAAGAACAGCTTGATTTTACGTTTGCCTTGTTATTTGGATTAGGAATATTTGTCATATTACTCTTATGGTGTGGAGGATATCTCCTTGAGTGGTGTCTCAGACGAGGAAAGTTATAAAAGGACTGTGAAAGGGAAAGATCCTCTGGCCAGAGTGGAAGAAGTATAAGAAGTATCAAGTGGATAAGTAACTGTCGAAAATAGGCAAGAAAGAAATTTGCCTATCAGGAAACTTACCCCTTGAATTACTTAGGGTGTGCCAAAAAAGGCCACCACTTACAGTCACATGAGGAACTTGGTGTTCCTATTAAGGAGTTTCGAGGGGATAAGTAACTGTCTAAAATAGGTGAGAAAGAAATTCACCTATCAGGAAAATTACCCCCTACGTAACTTAGGGTCTGCCCATAGGCGACCACTTATAACTATGGGGAACTTGGTGTTCCTATTACGAGATGAGCACCCACAAGGACTGACAGCCAAACAGGCAGTAGCAGAAAGAGAAGGTAAAAAGGCAACACAAGGAACGAATCAGTTAATGAAGGCATGTGGAATGGGAAAAGCGGGAAGATTAGATCGGGAAAAATATAGATGATATAATGAGCAGATCCTTTGTGGGATTATTGTTTAGTTGGTTGTAATTTGGCTCAGTTGGATAGTGTATACAGAGTGTACGTAGGAGATCGTAAATGTGGGACTTTCCCTAACAGCCAATAGCCATAGTGTTTGTTAGTGAAGATAAAAACTGAGAGAGAAGGGTATGAGTCCCCTCCATCATAGCAGGGCTATGGGCAACAGTCACGGCAAACGAGAGTAGGTATGGCATATGGGTGAGCAAGCACCTGTTAAAATGGTGTAAATTTATTAGGGGATTGTAAATCCAGAACCACACAGAGTCAAATGACAAAGCAGATTGGAGTAGATGGATTGTAGCATCTTTTAGAAAGCAACAAAGAGCCTACAAATGTATGTAATGTTAATACACTGAAGTAAAAGTACGAGGAGGTTGTCAGAGGAAATTCATATTTTATAAAGTAAAGTTTAAAGCAAAGGGAGCTATAGAAGTAGTAGCTGTTTTAATGTTGCAAATGACCTTATAGTAAATTCCCATATGGTATAATTTAGAATCAACTAGTGTGACAAGAGAAGGGGGAGGTGGAGAACAGCTGCTAGTGAGATAAGAAATGTAATCTTGTTCTTGAAATGAATGGACACAACATTAAATGCTGATATAGATATTTTGTATGACTTTGTGTCATTTTGTAGATTGAATCAGGAAAAGTGATAAATGTAATAATGTATAAGCAGTCCTTCACAGCCAAACCACCAGATACCTCTGTCTTATATTATGAGACCCTTGATCCTGTCATACATTCTGCACAGAGTGCAGAGTTGCTTGCCCTGATCAAGGCATGAAAACTGGCAGAGGGAAAAAGAGGAGGGCGGCTCCAAGCCGCAGATTGGGCAAAAGGTATTCTGGAGAACAAAGGGAAATTGGAAGGTAGAAAGTTGATGAAAAGTGCTTTAGAGGGATTTGCAGAAGAGGAAGTTAGGAATAAGAAATGTATTGAATGTATTAGAGAACAGGACCAGCCGACGCCCGGTAATGGCGTCCGTACCTCATGTTGAGTGTGTCCTCATTGTTGGTGGGAAACCCCCTGCGCACTGTTTCCAATGGGAGAGGCTGCCCCCCCCCCTGCCCCTGATGTGGCCACGCCCGGCCCATTCAAATCAGTATGAAATAATCACCTTGTTAATTTTGTTATTTGTAGTGTTTTTTTTTCTATTTTACAGAAGTTCCAGTCTAGTTCACTGATGAAACAACACGTAATCATAATATAGAGATGGTGGCCGTCAGATTGTACGGTTAAACATTAACGTAGATAATTTCTATACAATGGTGTGATAAATGATTGCAGATACGTATGTTGTTTTGCCGGCATTGAAAGTGTTAAGTTGTGAGAAGTTGTGAAAAGTTGTGAGAAGCTTTGAGTTTGTGACCCCCCTCCCTCCCCTCTAAAGTGTGCTGTGTTTGGGAGGAGGAGGAGGGGGGCTGACTGGGTGCAGTCTGCAGGGCTGATGAGACAAAGGGATCTCAATATGCACTGCTGAGATATATATATATATATCAGTAATGTCTACAAACCGAAATAAATTTCTTCTCTTTTGCGCAAGCGCTGTTGGTTATAAAAGTTACGATATTTATGTGTTATGATGTGATCAGATTTCATGTGTTTTGATAATTCAGATGTATTAAACTACAGATACTGTGAGACACGGGGGTTTTGAAAATGTATGTGACCCCCACCGTTATACTGTTTATTGGTTTGCAGTAATTAATGTTATCAGAGATAATATTTTCTGTTTTATTGAATAACTAACTACAATTGTTCTATTTTTGATTTCACACATGAGTTATGTCATTGTAAAGATCAAATGTTTGTCAGGAAAAAGTCATTTTTGTTTCAGGCTGTTGTACATTACAGGGGGTTAAATTAGTGTTATGTTGAGATGTAGTTTTGAACTCTGCTACATTACTCTCGCAGAGTCCACAAAGGGGGGAAGGGTGAAGGAACTGATCAGGTACAATTTTGGTTTATGTGTAAGAGACCATCCCCCTCCAGCAAAGTTACACAGGAGGCGATGTGACGTCACTCACACGAGTTTTTATGGATTTAGATGAGGGAGAAGGCAAAACAAAACTTGTCTGGACATTGTTAATTTGATGAAAAGTTTTTGGGAATGTTTTATTTTTATTTGTTTTTGTATTAATCAAGTATTTGCAGAACCTGATAAAAGTGAGATTCTCAAAGTATTTTGGATTATCAGCTGAATGAGGAGGAGTTGTGTTTGGTAGCGGCTTGTGACACCAATCCATGGAGTACCTCTACGCAATCATATACTTTGTACTGGACTGAACAAAATGGACATGACACTGCAGTTCTCACACAAAGTCATGGACCACAGCAGCGCCCGGTAGCATGTTATTCAGCTAGACTAGACCCTGTGGCCCGAGGTTCCCCATCATGTGTGAGAGCTATCATTGCTGTAAATTCAATGTTAAACAAGGCCTCAGATTTGGTCCTGGCATTTCCACCACATGATATTACTGCTATTCTAACTCAAGTACAACCTAAGCATTTGTCCACTGCAAGATATTTGAGATTAATTTGTGCTCTTCTTCTTCCTGAGCAGGTTACTTTACACCGCTGTACTACATTGAACGCAGCTACCTTACTGCCTTTGGAGCAAGGGGGAGAAGACGTAGGTAAAGTATGGTCACAATTTTTGCCTGAAACTGATGAACATGATTGTATGGCCCTTATGGACCAGGAAACAGTGGGGTTTGCACATGTAAAAGATACCCCACTCCAAAACCCAGACCTAATACTCTTTGTGGATGGTTCAAGGTATTGTGTAGAAGGATCTTTTCTTACAGGATATGCAGTAACCACCGAAGATGTAGTCCTAGAAGCAGCCTCCTTACCAGCGTCCCGCTCAGCACAAGAAGCGGAGCTTAAGGCCCTGGCAGCAGCATGCCAATATGCAGAAGGAAAGACAGCAAATATATACACTGACTCTCGATATGCTTTTGGGATTGCACACGATTATGGCCCCATATGGAGGGCAAGACAATTTTTGACCTCTGCAGGTACACCTGTAAAGAATGCAGACTTTGTAAAATACTTGATGGAGACCCTGATGTTACCCACTGAGGTAGCAGTAATAAAGATAAAAGCTCACACTACGGCCAACACACCAGAAGCAAGGGGAAATGCCCTGGCAGACGAAGCGGCAAAGCAAGCAGCACAGAAGCTACCCGTGTTAGCAGCCGTATGTCAGATAAAAGATCCAGAGGAAACAAGACCAGCTGTAAGCCCGGAACTACTGCAAAAACTTCAAGGACAAGCAACAGAAGAGGAAAAAGACAAGTGGACGGCCCAAGGAGCAACGCTACGAAAAGATGGCCTCTGGCAATGCAAGAATAAACTGTGCCTGCCTAAGACAATGTTCCCAATGATGGCCCAAATAACACATGGAGAGACACACCAGTCAAAAACGGCAATGATGGACTTGGTAAACAAGGTGTGGTATGCCCCAGGGTTTAGTGTGATGGCCAGCAGTTTTACACAAGGATGCATGATCTGTGCAACACATAATATTGGAAGAACTGTAAAAGTACCACAGAAGCACACACCCAGACCAATTTACCCATTCCAGAGACTACAGATAGACTATATTCAATTACCAAAAGTCGGTACCTATGAGTATGTGCTTGTTTGTATTGATCTCTTTTCAGGATGGCCAGAAGCTTTTCCAGTCACCAAAGCTACAGCCGTAGCCACAGCAAAGAAACTGATCAACGAGGTGGTGTGCAGATATGGAGTTCCAGAGGTGATCGAGAGCGACAGAGGAACTCATTTTACGGGTGAAATCATGAACCATGTGTTGTCAGCTCTAGGCATAAGTCAAGCCCTACATACACCATACCATCCACAAAGTAGTGGGAAGGTTGAGAGACTAAATGGGACTCTCAAATTGAAAATCCAAAAAGCAATGGTAGAAACCGGGAAACCATGGACCGAGTGTCTACCATTAGCCTTGTTCTCAGTAAGATACACGCCCACAAAAAGAACAGGTCTCAGCCCATATGAGATCTTATTTGGGTCGGCTCCCAGATTAGGATGTTATTTTCCACAGGTGCTCCAAATGCAGTATGGTAGACTAACAGATTATGTGTCAACCCTGAACAAACAATTGACCAAGGTGCATGCACAAGTTTTTGCTTCCATTCCAGATCCCGATTCAGTTGAAGGGACGCATAAGCTGGAACCGGGAGATTGGGTAGTCGTTAAGAGACACGTGAGGAAAAGTCTAGACCCAAGATTTGACGGACCGTTTCAAGTCCTACTCGTTACAAGCACCTCAGTGAAGCTCGAAGGAAAGACAAGTTGGATTCACGCCAGCCATTGCAAAAAAATTACAGTACAAACGAAAGAAGACTCTAAGGAAGATGTTTAGAATTTTTATGTGGATGTTGGGAATTCTAATCTTGAAAGAAATTGCCCCCCATACACCGTCAGAATTAACACGACCTCCTCAGGATTGTGGAAGTTTTAAAGCAGGATGGTTACAGAAGAGCAACCAAACGGAACACGGTAACTTTACGTGTGCACCTTCCCCTCCGGAAAAAGCGAACGGGAGTAGTTTTTGCACTATTGCCAATATTTCCATCTCTGCACCAGCCTTATGTAAAAATGGACCCCCAGATTCACGGATGTTGTATGTAAGAATACCCAAAGATGGTGATAATATAACTATGAAATTAAAAGGGTATCTTGATTGTTATCAGATACCAAAAGGAACATTTATGCAGGAACAGCGGCAGGTAGGGTTTCTGATGAAATATGATGCCCCAAGAAATACGGACAGATGGAGGTTCTACAATGAAACACAATACAAATATCCAAAATTGGCTGCTACTTTCTCTATTGATCAAAGTATGTTTGGACTTTGGTGCACCAATAACACCAAGATCGAAAATAGAACTACCTATGTGTTATGTGTTGAATTTTTACACGATGGCCACAAACCAAATGTTACTGAACAGAATTTAGAAAGAATACCACATACATGTAAGAATGCTGTAACCCAACAGCAGAAAGAGAATGTACACTTCAATATTTCCTTCCCTGAACCCCCCAGCTGCCATAGACAAAAAAGAGAATGGTATGACACGTTATTAGGAGGGGCAGGAACGGGATTAGGAGTATTGAATGGTATACAGTTAGAAACAGTTATGAACAAATTAAACTCAGTGGGAGACGACACATCTACTGCATTAAGGATAGGTGCCTCATGGTTACCTACTACCTTTGCCATACAACAGAGAGGGTTAGCTATAGATGAACTGTTCCTAAATGTTTTCAATGAAAATATGCTAACCGAATATAGAACATTACAGAATGTATCAACTTTTGTAAATTGGACAGTATGTACGCTTAAAACGATGTGGCAACAAGAACAGATGAATAATTTTAAGAATAAATTGTTTAGTAGTCATGTTAGGCAATGGACAGACATTCTGCCCGTAAGAGAGAGAAATGATACGTGGTTATTGTTACAGCCTGAGTATACTGAGTGTACACCTAGATGGTGTGCAGGAAGACTAATAGCATTTAATGTGAAAAATCCTACTCTATTATGCAAATTTATTGTTATGCCAATGGTAATGATTGATCCGGTGACATTATTAGGACAATATTGGATGCCAGAAATAAAAGGAACACACATAGACTCTCAAAATAAGACAAGGAATATAGATTTGTGCCAATTAACAGAGCAAGGATATGTATGTAATCAACAGTCAGGGATATATGAACCCTGTCTAATGCAGCACCAGGATAATGTATGCGCACTCACTATAATCCCAGAAGCTAACCTACAGGTTTATATTGAAGTAGGTCCACAGCATGTATGCTTAATAACTAACAATAGACAGACCCTTAGCCAGTTTAATCTCATGGGACCATTTTCAGGATGTCTATACAATGTGACGCATTTGACTTGGGGGAACCAAACTATAGTGTTCCTGCCTACTTTAGAAGAAATAATGTCCACTGTATGGGTACCTGAACCTTTGCCCTATGGAAATTTTAGTTTGCCACTGGAAGAGTTAAAACAAGTGTTACAAAAGTCTAAAGACGTAAAGAAATTGATAGCAGCCCATAATGTAACTCTAAGTAAAGTGAAAGTATTGGCTACAATAGCAGCTAAGGAAGTAATAAATTTATCGTCAGCAATAAAAGATGCCAGTGCCCATCATTGGTATGACATATTTACAGGATTTTCCCCCACTGCCACTAAGATACTGCATGTGTTATTCCAACCCTTGATATGTTTCATAATATTGTTTATATTGCTTACATGTTTCAATTGTTATGCATTTTGCAAAATAAGGGAAGCATTCAAACAGAGGCCTATACATTATGATGAAAGAGTGTTGTGAGATTACCCCACCTACATACCTGTGTGAATCAAGTGAAGAAATGGATCGAAGCCTTGCTATCAGGAGATAGAAGTAGCATTGGAATTTAGGTGTTGGTAAAATCACAAAAGGAGGGATTGTTATGGAATAAATATATGTATAATGTATCTGGGACCCCAAGGAGTGAAATGTTATGGAAGAGGAACATGTATTAGAATATATTCTGGGAAAGGTAATGGAATGGATATGCAGACATTCTTTAGATAGTAGAAATTGGGGCCCTACAAGGACTTACCAGACACGAAGGAGTCTGTTTGATGTTTAATGTTTAGATGTTTAATGTTTAAATGTTTGATGTTTAATGTTCAAGGTTTGTGTATACAGCCAAGATAAGATAAGGACCAGGCACCAGATCAACAACTAAGAGATAAGAACAATGTACATTGTGACATAGATCACAAGGGAAGAAACCACAAGAATGTAAATGATTAAATGTGTGTCTGCACGTAGTCATGTGATATTTTTACTATATAAACTCTGTGTCTCTGCAAATAAAGTCAGAAGTATTTTACCTTGAGAAACGTCTCAGTGTATCTGTTGCTTCTCCGAGCTCGTCCCCCCCACCTGATTTGAACCTGCATGGAGATCAAGGCGTAACGTGACTCAAATTGCGATCACACTACCTCATGTCGTGTATATCCTGTCGTGTAATAACATTATTCTACCGCATGTCGTGTATATTCTGTCGTGTAATAACATTATTCTACCTCATGTCGTGTATATCCTGTAGTGTAATAACATTATTCTACCTCATGTCGTGTAATAACATTATTCTACCTCATGTCGTGTATATCCTGTCGTGTAATAACATTATTCTACCTCATGTCGTGTATATCCTGTCGTGTAATAACATTATTCTACCGCATGTCGTGTATATTCTGTCATGTAATAACATTATTCTACCTCATGTCGTGTATATCCTGTCGTGTAATAACATTATTCTACCTCATGTCGGCATTGTGGATTTCTATTCCTTCTTCCTCAGCGCGGGAACGCGCCTGTGGGCGGGAAGAGATCTTCGCGCGTTCTCCGGGAGGGGCGGGTCTTGTCGCTGTGGTGACGACGATGATGACGTCGGTAAGGCGGTGTATATAATGATGAGGAGCGCGTCTATAGTTCAGTTAGGCGGTAACAGAGCGCGGTCCCGGGAGAGGAGGAGACGCGATATACCGACAGCATGGGATACGGGGTAAGAGCGGAGCCCGGCCTAACATATGAGGGGAGACGGTGATAGTGACCGGCGGGGAGCAGGAAGACGGCGGGCTGAGCTGGTCGTATGGGGGTGGTAGTAGTGTCTGGGAAGGATGATAGGGGTGATGCTTATATGGTCTAAGCCGGATGATAGTGGGTGTGCGAATTGGGCTGGATGTCTGGGGTTGTATGTGGAGATGTCGGGGCTGGATGATGGGGGTTGTATGTGGAGATGTCGGGGCTGGATGATGGGGGTTGTATGTGGAGATGTCGGGGCTGGATGATGGGGGTTGTATGTGGAGATGTCGGGGCTGGATGATGGGGGTTGTTTGTGGAGATGTCGGGGCTGGATGTTGGGGGTTGTATGTGGAGATGTCGGGGTTATTCTCGTCCTCTTATGGCGTTGTTATATTATGGGGGGTTCTCGGTGCCTCCTGCCTCTGTAGTGCTGGTGTTGGGGGTCACCTGTGCCTCCTGCCTCTGTAGTGCTGGTGTTGGGGGTCACCTGTGCCTCCTGCCTCTGTAGTGCTGGTGTTGGGGGTCACCTGTGCCTCCTGCCTCTGTGGTGTTGGGGTTCTCGGTGCCTCCTGCCTCTGTAGTGCTGGTGTTGGGGGTTCTCGGTGCCTCCTGCCTCTGTAGTGCTGGTGTTGGGGGTTCTCGGTGCCTCCTGCCTCTGTAGTGCTGGTGTTGGGTGTCACCTGTGCCTCCTGCCTCTGTAGTGCTGGTGTTGGGGGTCACCTGTGCCTCCTCCCTCTGTAGTTCTGGCGTTGGGGGTTCTCGGTGCCTCCTGCCTCTGTAGTGCTGGTGTTGGGGGTCACCTGTGCCTTCTGCCTCTAGTGCTGGTGTTGGGGGTCACCTGTGCCTTCTGCCTCTAGTGCTGGTGTTGGGGGTCACCTGTGCCTCCTGCCTCTAGTGCTGGTGTTGGGGGTCACCTGTGCCTCTAGTGCTGGTGTTGGGGGTCACCTGTGCCTCCTGCCTCTGTAGTGCTGGTGTTGGGGGTCACCTGTGCCTCCTCCCTCTGTAGTTCTGGCGTTGGGGGTTCTCGGTGCCTCCTGCCTCTGTAGTGCTGGTGTTGGGGGTCACCTGTGCCTTCTGCCTCTAGTGCTGGTGTTGGGGGTCACCTGTGCCTTCTGCCTCTAGTGCTGGTGTTGGGGGTCACCTGTGCCTCCTGCCTCTAGTGCTGGTGTTGGGTTTCACCTGTGCCTCCTGCCTCTAGTGCTGGTGTTGGGGGTCACCTGTGCCTCCTGCCTCTAGTGCTGGTGTTGGGGGTCACCTGTGCCTCTAGTGCTGGTGTTGGGGGTCACCTGTGCCTCCTGCCTCTGTAGTGCTGGTGTTGGGGGTCACCTGTGCCTCCTGCCTCTGTAGTGCTGGTGTTGGGGGTCACCTGTGCCTCCTGCCTCTAGTGCTGGTGTTGGGGGTCACCTGTGCCTCCTGCCTCTAGTGCTGGTGTTGGGGGTCACCTGTGCCTCCTGCCTCTAGTGCTGGTGTTGGGGGTCACCTGTGCCTCCTGCCTCTGTAGTGCTGGTGTTGGGGGTCACCTGTGCCTACCTCTAGTGCTGGTGTTGGGGGTCACCTGTGCCTCCTGCCTCTGGTGTTGGGGGTCACCTGTGCCTCCTGCCTCTGTAGTGCTGGTGTTGGGGGTCACCTGTGCCTCCTGCCTCTGTAGTTCTGGTGTTGGGGGTTCTCGGTGCCTCCTGCCTCTGTAGTGCTGGTGTTGGGGGTCACCTGTTCCTCCTGCCTCTGTAGTGCTGGTGTTGGGGGTTCTCGGTGCCTCCTGCCTCTGTAGTGCTGGTGTTGGGGGGGTCACCTGTGCCTCCTGCCTCTGTAGTGCTGGTGTTGGGGGTTCTCGGTGCCTCCTGCCTCTGTGGTGGTTGTGTTGGGGTCACCTGTGCCTCCTGCCTCTGTAGTGCTTGTGTTGGGGTTCTCGGTGCCTCTAGTGTCGGGGTCCCCTGTGCTGGGTGGCAGTGCCGTTGTCTCCCCCATTGAGTGTCCCTCAGGATTGTGGGTAGAGCCCTCTCCATTGCCGTGTATTCCTGGCCGTGGGCGAGGGGGTTGTGCTGGCGGCAGAGATGCCAGGGCCGGGCGTGTGCCAGTTACTAAACTCCTTTCACTTGTGAATTAGTGTTGGCGCCTCGGCAGCTCTTGCCCCTGGCAGCGGTGGGGCCACGTGTGCCTGCAGGCCGGTCAGGAGGGGGCACTTCAGGCCGGTCATACGGGAGAATCCTGTTCTGGACGGGTTAATGGCTCTGCAGCTGCTTTACCTGTTATCTGGGGGGGGGGGGGATGGGATCTAGACACTTGTGCTGTCAGTCCCTCTGGTGGGTGGCATCCTCCTGGTATGCCCGTTAAGATGAGGGGCTGTGCTGACCTTGTGGTGTCATTGCCATGTTACATGGTGGAGGTGTGAGGAGCGGTGGCCTCGTGCCTCCTCCTGGTGATGTCTACATGTTGTACTATGGCGGATCCTCTGTGCCAGGCTGTAGTGGCATCACGAGGGTCACTATGGGGGTTATGCTTCATAAGGGGGTAGTGTCATGTGGGGCTAACCCCCGAGAAACAGGAGGTCCGGTGTCCTGACAGAACTTTAATCCAGGATCTGTTCCTGCCCTCCCCTCTGTGCTGTGCCCCCCCTCACTGCCTCCCCTCTGTGCTGTGCCCCCTCACTGCCTCCCCTCTGTGCTGTGCCCCCTCACTGCCTCCCCTCTGTGCTGTGCCCCCTCACTGCCTCCCCTCTGTGCTGTGCCCCCCTCACTGCCTCCCCTCTGTGCTGTGCCCCCCTCACTGCCTCCCCTCTGTGCTGTGCCCCCCTCACTGCCTCCCCTCTGTGCTGTGCCCCCCTCACTGCCTCCCCTCTGTGCTGTGCCCCCCTCACTGCCTCCCCTCTGTGCTGTGCCCCCCTCACTGCCTCCCCTCTGTGCTGTGCCCCCCTCACTGCCTCCCTTCTGTGCTGTGCCCCCCTCCTCACTGCCTCCCCTCTGTGCTGTGCCCCCCTCCTCACTGCCTCCCCTCTGTGCTGTGCCCCCCTCCTCACTGCCTCCCCTCTGTGCTGTGCCCCCCTCCTCACTGCCTCCCCTCTGTGCTGTGCCCCCCTCCTCACTGCCTCCCCTCTGTGCTGTGCCCCCCTCCTCACTGCCGCCCCTCTGTGCTGTGCCCCCTCCTCACTGCCTCCCCTCTGTGCTGTGCCCCCTCCTCACTGCCTCCCCTCTGTGCTGTACCCCCCTCCTCACTGCCTCCCCTCTGTGCTGTGCCCCCCTCCTCACTGCCTCCCCTCTGTGCTGTGCCCCCCTCCTCACTGCCTCCCCTCTGTGCTGTGCCCCCCTCCTCACTGCCTCCCCTCTGTGCTGTGCCCCCCTCCTCACTGCCTCCCCTCTGTGCTGTGCCCCCCTCCTCACTGCCTCCCCTCTGTGCTGTGCCCCCCCTCCTCACTGCCTCCCATCTGTGCTGTGCCCCCCCTCCTCACTGCCTCCCATCTGTGCTGTGCCCCCCCTCCTCACTGCCTCCCATCTGTGCTGTGCCCCCCTCCTCACTGCCTCCCATCTGTGCTGTGCCCCCCTCCTCACTGCCTCCCATCTGTGCTGTGCCCCCCTCCTCACTGCCTCCCATCTGTGCTGTGCCCCCCTCCTCACTGCCTCCCATCTGTGCTGTGCCCCCCTCCTCACTGCCTCCCATCTGTGCTGTGCCCCCCTCCTCACTGCCTCCCATCTGTGCTGTGCCCCTCTCCTCACTGCCTCCCCTCTGTGCTGTGCCCCCCTCCTCACTGCCTCCCCTCTGTGCTGTGCCCCCCTCCTCACTGCCTCCCCTCTGTGCTGTGCCCCCCTCCTCACTGCCTCCCCTCTGTGCTGTGCCCCCCTCCTCACTGCCTCCCCTCTGTGCTGTGCCCCCCTCCTCACTGCCTCCCCTCTGTGCTGTGCCCCCCTCCTCACTGCCTCCCCTCTGTGCTGTGCCCCCCTCCTCACTGCCTCCCCTCTGCGCTGCGCCCCCCTCCTCACTGCCTCCCCTCTGCGCTGCGCCCCCCTCCTCACTGCCTCCCCTCTGCGCTGCGCCCCCTCCTCACTGCCTCCCCTCTGCGCTGCGCCCCCTCCTCACTGCCTCCCCTCTGCGCTGCGCCCCCTCCTCACTGCCTCCCCTCTGCGCTGCGCCCCCTCCTCACTGCCTCCCCTCTGCGCTGCGCCCCCCTCCTCACTGCCTCCCGCCGCTGTGCTGCGTCCCCCTCCTCACTGCCTCCCGCCGCTGTGCTGCCAGGGTAAACTGCCTGCAGCCCCACAGCTACCAAGTCACATGATGGACCAGCAATGCAGGCACTAAAGGAGGGGGTCCTTTAGTGCCTTCATTGCTGGTCCATCATGTGACTTGGTAGCTGTGGGGCTGCAGGCAGTTTACCCTGGCAGTGTGGTGGGCTCTGTATTGTGGGGACCCTCCATGGTACCTGGACACTTACTGCTGCACAAGTGTGGGGGATGGGGCGCTCTGCAGGCTCAGTGCTATAAAGGGTTAATGGCGGAGGTTGTGAAATGCTCTGCTAGGTGTGCGCTGTTCCCAGGGTGTGATCCTGGCACGGCTCCTGAGGCTGCGGGCAGGCCTGGCACCCCTTCTATATGTCCTTGGGCTCCGGCACTCAACAGTCGATGCCTCGGGGCATGAGAGCGGTGTAATAATCCCCACCCCCCCTGAGGTTCCCCTGTATTCCCCCCTGAGGTGCCAGCGTTCTTCCATTGCTAGGAGCGCCAACTTTTCCAGACTCCTGAATGGCAAAGACCCTGGGGGAATGTTCTCTATACAGGTGTGGGGGGCTGTGGGTGATCCTCATTCAGGGCAGCAGCGGGCACATACACCTGAGGCATCTGCGGGCACAAGGCCTCCCTTTGTCTTGTGGGGAGTCTGGTGCCAGTGAACACTTTGTTCTTGTGACGTTGCTGCTGAGATTATCGGATTACAGAACGCGGAGCACACCCCCCCCCCCCCCCCACCAGTGATGTGCAGGTGCTTGTCTTGGGTCTGATTACAGGCCGTGCAGCACCCTTGTTGGTCCCCCACCCCCCTTGCCCGCTGGGTGATGTGCAGGTACTTGTCCTCGCTCTGATTTCAGCTCTGGGCGGGTGCAGTGGGGTGAGGCTCGTCTGTTACAGGGCTGGCACTGTCTTCACATCATGTTTGGGGTGTCATCTCCCTGTGACCTTGGACAAGGTCGTTGTTGGCGTCGGCACCTCGGGGCATTGTTGGGGAGTTGTGTTCCTGTTTTGATAGTTGGGTTGGCAGCGCGGGTAACGTGCCGGGCAGAGCACAGGTCTGGTACCAGGGCCCTCCTGTTCTTGGGGTTCAGGCCTGTAAGATTTACTGAGTCCTCAATAAGTTGTGTTGAAATCTCTTAACTTTCCAGCCCCCCAGTATTCGTCTCTTCACCCCCTACAGGCCAATATCGGCCCATCGCCAGCACAATTGCTGTATTAACTATCACTCCCATCATCCCTGACCCCAGCAGCTCACAATCAAATCCTATTGCTAATGTAGTGTAAGCGGGCGGGAGGCGAGACTTTTACAGCCCGGGGGTCTGCCATAAATGGCCAGGATGGGAATACGGCCCATCGTATAGTGGTGGACTGGCTTGTGTGCGCAGACCCGAATGCCCGTCTCCATCACTGTACATACAGCAGATCACTCCTATCATCCCTGTCCTCAGTATGGGGGGGTCTGTATGTGATGACCCTTCTGCCCGTCTCCTCCATCACTGTACATACAGCAGATCACTCCTATCATCCCTGTCCTCAGTATGGGGGGGTCTGTATGTGATGACCCTTCGCCCGTCTTCTCCATCACTGTACATACAGCAGATCACTCCTATCATCCCTGTCCTCAGTATGGGGGGGTCTGTATGTGATGACCCTTCTGCCCGTCTCCTCCATCACTGTACATACAGCAGATCACTCCTATCATCCCTGTCCTCAGTATGGGGGGGGTCTGTATGTGATGACCCTTCGCCCGTCTTGTCCACCATCACTGTACATACAGCAGATCACTCCTATCATCCCTGTCCTCAGTATGGGGGGGTCTGTATGTGATAACCCTTCGCCCGTCTTGTCCACCATCACTGTACATACAGCAGATCACTCCTATCATCCCTGTCCTCAGTATGGGGGGGTCTGTATGTGATGACCCTTCGCCCGTCTCCTCTATCACTGTACATACAGCAGATCACTCCTATCATCCCTGTCCTCAGTAGGGGGCAGGGGCCTCTCAATCACTGGTCAGGGAAGATGGGAGTGATACTCTGTATGTAGCCCTGTCCTTGTGGGGGGCTGGGGCATCATGTGACCATACGGGGTGTTTATGGGGGTGCGGTGAGGCTCAGTCCTCGGTGTCCCGGCAGTCATGAAGGGGTTACTACCCTCATTATCTGCTGGCGTCTCCAGTGTCGGGAGCCCTGGTGGGAGCAGTCATGGAAACAGTGGCTGCAAATTACGGAAACTGCCCTCCCCGTCCTGTGACTGCTGCATTGTGCAAGGGGGGGGGGGTGTTAACCCTGTCATGGCTGACTCCTAGTTCTGCTGCACATGGTGGGGGTGATTAATTATGAGCGCCGCTGCTCGCCCTCCTTCCTGTGCCGCCCCTTCTCTCCGGTATCGGGTTTGTTTTTATCTATAGCGCATTGTTCCTGCAGCACGTGATTGCGCTGGGGAGCGGACGAGGTTCGTCAGCGACATTAACCCTGTGCTGGCTGGTTATAATGTGGCAGTGACGGCACATTCCGCACATACTGGAGGGTCCTGAGCGATTGCCAGGGAGTTGCTATAGAAACTGGTGCAGAGCTGGCAGAGACTGTAATGCTTGTGGCTGCCGGCCGGCTCCCTGCTCTGCTGTTTCTTGTCACCTAGTAAATGGGCAGCGCCAGGCGAGGTGACACATAGCAGCGTGGTGGGGTCTGACAGGGAAGAATCGGCGGCTCGTTCCTTCTGTTGGCGCTGCTCATAGACGTTTGTTTTCCTACAGCAGCAGGTTCCTGTGAGTCACTTACACTTTGTGTTGTCTCCCTGCAGGCCGGACGTGACAAGTATGAGCCCGCAGCCACTTCTGAACATGGCGGCAAGAAGAAGGGCAAGAGTAAAGGTAAAGGGAAGGAACGGGATATGGATGAGCTCAAGAAGGAAGTGTCTCTGGTAAGTAAGGAGCCGGGACCCCATAATGTGTGGGAGACGGCTGTGATTCTAAGCGTGTTTATAAGCTGCAGTCCCATGTAACAGGATCTAAACTGACCCCTCACCCTCATCTCCTCACAGGACGACCACAAGATGACCATGGATGAGCTGCACCGCAAGTATGGGACAGATCTGGCCCGGGTGAGCTGACTGCTGGTGTGGTGCTTCCTCTGCGCTGTCACCCGTGTGTCTGGTTGTATCATACAGGGATACTTTTCTGTTTCAGGGACTTACAACAGCCCGGGCAGCTGAAATCCTGGCACGAGATGGTCCGAATGCCCTGACCCCTCCCCCCACCACTCCAGAATGGGTGAAGTTCTGCCGCCAGCTGTTCGGGGGGTTCTCCATGCTGCTGTGGATCGGGGCCCTTCTCTGCTTCCTGGCGTATGGTATTCTGGCCGGGACGGAGGAGGAGCCACAGAACGATAATGTGAGGAGCGGCGCCAGCTTCACGCTGATCTCTGGTGTTATGTTCTCCCTGTAACCTCCTCTTCTCCCTCCGTAGCTCTACCTCGGTGTTGTCCTGTCCGCTGTCGTCATCATCACTGGCTGCTTCTCTTACTACCAAGAGGCCAAGAGCTCAAAAATCATGGAGTCCTTCAAGAACATGGTGCCCCAGGTGCGTTCCTCACAGGACTGGCGGCGGTGCTGCTGAGCGTGTTATATCTCACTGGACTGGCGGCGGTGCTGCTGAGCGTGTTATATCTCACTGGACTGGCGGCGGCGCTGCTGAGCGTGTTATATCTCACAGGACTGGCGGCGGCGCTGCTGAGCGTGTTATATCTCACCGGACTGGCGGCGGCGCTGCTGAGCGTGTTATATCTCACAGGACTGGCGGCGGCGCTGCTGAGCGTCTTATATCTCACAGGACTGGCGGCGGCGCTGCTGAGCGTGTTATATCTCACAGGACTGGCGGCGGCGCTGCTGAGCGTGTTATATCTCACAGGACTGGCGGCGGCGCTGCTGAGCGTGTTATATCTCACAGGACTGGCGGCGGCGCTGCTGAGCGTGTTATATCTCACAGGACTGGCGGCGGCGCTGCTGAGCGTGTTATATCTCACAGGACTGGCGGCGGCGCTGCTGAGCGTGTTATATCTCACAGGACTGGCGGCGGCGCTGCTGAGCGTGTTATATCTCACAGGACTGGCGGCGGTGCTGCTGAGCGTGTTATATCTCACAGGACTGGCGGCGGCGCTGCTGAGCGTGTTATATCTCACATTGATCTTACAGTCTGACTTGTCCGTCTTCGCCCTCAGCAAGCCCTGGTGGTCCGCAGTGGTGAGAAGCTCTGCATCAACGCAGAAGAGGTTGTCCAGGGAGACCTTGTAGAAGTGAAGGGTGGTGACCGGATCCCGGCTGATCTCCGTGTCATCTCTGCCCAAGGCTGTAAGGTGAGCTGCACACACCGGATCTCCTGCCTCGCTTCTCTGGTGTCAGCCGCTTTATACTGTCTCTTCTGCCAATAGGTGGACAATTCTTCCCTGACTGGCGAGTCCGAGCCACAGACCAGATCTCCTGACTTTACCAACGAGAACCCCCTGGAGACCCGGAACATCGCCTTCTTCTCCACTAACTGCGTTGAAGGTGAGCTGCCGTGAGAGGTAACAGGTTTTTGGGTGTTTCTTGTGTGTAAATTTGCAGGCTCTGAGTCGTCTCCATTCCCTCTTAACAGGAACCGCTCGCGGTATCGTCATTAACACCGGTGACCGCACCGTCATGGGACGTATCGCGACCCTGGCTTCTGGTCTGGATGGCGGCCGCACCCCCATCGCTGTGGAGATTGAGCACTTCATCCATATCATCACCGGCGTGGCCGTCTTCCTGGGCGTCAGCTTCTTTATCCTGTCGCTCATCTTGCAGTACAGTTGGCTGGAGGCCGTCATCTTCCTCATCGGTATCATTGTGGCCAATGTGCCTGAAGGTCTCCTGGCCACGGTCACTGTAAGTCGTCTGAGCCGGGGGGGGGGGGGGTGGTTATTAACGTGACCCCCTCTTTGGCAGTTAATTGATAGCGATGCTCCCGTTTATAGGTCTGCCTTACACTCACTGCTAAGAGGATGGCTCGCAAGAACTGCCTAGTGAAGAACTTGGAAGCTGTGGAAACCCTGGGATCCACCTCCACGATCTGCTCCGACAAGACCGGGACCCTCACCCAGAACCGCATGACGGTGGCACACATGTGGTTTGATAACCAGATTCATGAAGCGGACACCACAGAGAATCAGAGCGGTAGGATCTGCTGTCCTCGGGGTGATGGACGGTGCAGGTTGTGGGGTTCTCATCACTGATGCCCCTTTTATTTATTTCCCCTCAGGTGCCTCGTTTGATAAAAGCTCCCACACCTGGACGGCACTCTCTCGCGTTGCTGCTTTGTGTAACCGCGCCGTGTTCCAGGCCGGTCAGGAGAACACTCCTATTCTGAAGGTGAGCCTCTCTCTGGCCGATTCCTGTTGCGTTGTTCTGGAACGTTCTCCGGCGGGCGTCTCACTCTCGTTCTGTTGTAGAGAGACGTTGCTGGAGATGCCTCTGAATCTGCTCTGCTGAAGTGTATGGAGCTCTGCTGCGGCTCGGTGAGGGACATGAGGGAAAAGAATCCCAAAGTAGCCGAGATCCCCTTCAACTCCACCAACAAATACCAGGTGAGTGGCGGGGACGGTGAAGTCCTATGATAAGTCCTCGGTGTGGTCATACATGCTGCTGCGTTGTCAGGCGTCCTGAGGCCGGGATTAGACCACGTCTGATTCCTCTCCGCGCGGCTGGATAAAGGGTGGGGAGGGCCGGAGGTGTCGAGCTGAGTCTGTCAAGTCTGCTTAAAATAAACCTGTAATCTTAAGTGGGAGCTGGAGCTGCAACGTGCCGCGTAGCTGAGCTCACAGACCCCGTGTATGGACAGCCGATACTGGAGGAGCGGACTATGGAGTCACTGGCGGTCAGTGTGGCTGCACGGTGACACGTTATCCTCCTGATCCGCCAACCACAACATAGACAAATCCCTTAAATAGGGCCCTATATGTTGTGGGTTCCCCTATATAGCTGAGTGGCCGTGCAGTCATGTAGGGCTCTGGACCCCCAGCCGCGTGGTGCGTCTTACTTACATCTCCCTGCGTGGTGCCTTAATCTCATTAGGCCGCTTTCCCCTGAACCTCCAGTAATAAGCCGCTTGCTGTGGATTTACTGCGCTGAATTTGGACATTCCTCAGGGCTTATCCCATCCGGTGATCTGTGTCCTCAGAACGTAGAGGGCTCAATCTGTGTGACCCCAAGACTTAGGTTGTCTCTGATCCCTCCCGGTCTCTCTCCACAGCTGTCCATACACCAGAATGGCAACCCATCAGAGTCCCGTTATCTGCTGGTCATGAAGGGCGCCCCCGAGAGGATCCTGGACCGCTGCACCACTATCCTGGTGCAAGGCAAAGAGCAGCCGCTGGACGAGGAGCTGAAGGACGCCTTCCAGAACGCTTACCTGGAGCTGGGTGGTCTGGGGGAGCGCGTGCTAGGTGAGACCTCCGGCATCCGTCAGCTGGCAGGCCGGGTCATGTGACTTGCGGGCAGACCTCTCATTCCACGCCTTCTCCCTGCAGGGTTTTGCCACTTGCCTCTCAATGATGACCAGTTCCCTGAAGGCTTCAATTTTGATACGGAAGAAGTGAATTTCCCAACAGAGGGCCTGTGCTTCGTCGGCCTCATCTCAATGATCGACCCTCCCCGTGCCGCGGTGCCTGATGCAGTTGGTAAATGCAGAAGTGCCGGCATCAAGGTGGGCATCCTTGTCTAGTGTGGACCCCGCTGTAGACGTATGAAACCCTGTCTGAGTTTACCTTCCATTCTGCTGTCTGGCAGGTCATCATGGTCACCGGTGACCACCCCATCACTGCCAAGGCTATTGCCAAGGGCGTGGGTATCATCTCTGAGGGCAACGAGACGGTGGAAGACATCGCAGCCAGACTCAACATCCCAGTCAACCAGGTGAACCCCAGGTATGTAGAGCGGGATGCCTGTTATTACATAGACCCCCCCCCCCCCCTCCTGTCAGCACCAGGTGAACCCCAGGTATGTAGAGCGGGATGCCTGTTATTACATAGACCCCCCCTCCTGTCAGCACCAGGTGAACCCCAGGTATGTAGAGCGGGATGCCTGTTATTACATAGACCCCCCCCCCCCCCCCTGTCAGCATGAAGTACTCAGCTCTGCTACTCTCCCCCTGTCAGGGACGCCAAGGCTTGTGTAATCCACGGCTCCGACCTGAAGGACATGTCCCCGGAGCAGATCGACGACATCCTCCGCTACCACACAGAGATTGTCTTTGCCAGGACGTCCCCCCAGCAGAAGCTCATCATTGTGGAGGGCTGTCAGAGACAGGTGGGTGATGAGTTCTCCCCTCCGTACAGTCCTGGGGGTAACATGGCCATGACTAATCCTGACTTCATCCGTCCTGCAGGGGGCGATCGTGGCGGTGACTGGAGATGGTGTGAACGACTCCCCGGCTCTGAAGAAGGCGGACATTGGTATTGCTATGGGCATTGCTGGTTCTGATGTCTCCAAACAGGCCGCGGACATGATTCTGCTGGACGATAACTTTGCTTCTATTGTGACCGGTGTGGAGGAAGGTGAGCGCCTCGTCCCCTCCTCCGTCTGTGCCGCTGCTGCCCCTGGCGCCTCGTCCCCTCCTCCGTCTGTGCCGCTGCTGCCCCTGGCGCCTCGTCTCCTCCTCCGTCTGTGTCCCTGGTGCCTCGTCTCCTCCGCCGACTGTGCCGCTGCTGCCCCTGACCCCCTCACTCCTCCTTTACCTTTTTTTCCAGGTCGTCTGATTTTCGATAACCTGAAGAAATCCATCGCCTACACCCTGACCAGTAACATCCCTGAGATCACACCTTTCCTCATCTTCATCATCGCCAACATCCCCCTGCCCCTGGGAACAGTCACCATTCTCTGTATCGATCTGGGTACCGACATGGTACGTTCCTGGAACTCTCAGTATTAGGGGGGGGGGGATGATAAATGATTGGGGGGATCACTTATCTAATCCTCCTGTTGTCAGGTTCCCGCCATCTCCCTGGCTTATGAACAAGCAGAAAGTGACATCATGAAACGTCAGCCCAGAAACCCCAAAACAGACAAGTTGGTGAACGAGCGTCTGATCAGCATGGCGTACGGGCAGATCGGTGAGTGCGGTCACGGGTTCCTCTTACTGGTCTCCTGTTCCAGGCGGTGTCTGGTTCCTCCATCTTAGTGTCGGTTTTCAGCTCTCGTCTCCTCTCAGGTATGATCCAGGCCCTCGGTGGCTTCTTCACCTACTTCGTCATCTTGGCAGAGAACGGCTTCCTTCCCTGGACGCTGCTCGGCATCAGAGTGTCCTGGGATGACCGCTGGGTGAACGATGTGGAGGACAGCTACGGGCAGCAGTGGGTGAGTGTCCAGTATGTGTTACCTGAGGAGCCGGCGGCTGCTGCTCTCCTGCCAGATCCTTATCCTCTTCCTTTCCCCCGACAGACATACGAACAAAGGAAGATTGTGGAGTTCACCTGTCACACCTCGTTCTTCGTCAGTATTGTCATAGTGCAGTGGGCCGACCTGATCATCTGCAAGACCAGGAGGAACTCTGTGTTCCAGCAGGGCATGAAGTGAGTGCAGCCTGGGGTGTTCAGTGTGAGGGAGGGCCGGTGTGTGGAGCCGGGCGGGGGCATTGCCGGTGTGGAGCCGTGTTGGGGGGGGCATGGCCGGTGTGTGGAGCCGTGTTGGGGGGGGGGCATGGCGCACGGTGTGTGGAGCCGGCCAGGTGTAACTAGACTGTCTTCTCTATAGGAACAAGATCCTGATATTCGGGCTGTTTGAGGAGACCGCGCTGGCTGCCTTCCTGTCATATTGCCCGGGCATGGACATCGCGCTGCGCATGTACCCACTGAAGTAAGTGCCCGTCTGATTATCCGCCGTCGTGTTCTGGTGCGCAGCGTCTAATCACCGCTCGTCTCTTTCAGGCCCACATGGTGGTTTTGTGCCTTCCCGTACTCGCTGCTGATCTTCATATATGATGAAATCCGGAAACTGATAATCAGACGCAGCCCTGGTGGTGAGTATCTTGTGTTCTCTGTTATCTGCCCCTCCTAACAGGTTTCTGCACGGCGTAGATCTTGCGTTGTAGTGACCGGGATTTATGAAGTTGTTTGTTTTCCTCTATCGCTGTCTTCTCGTAGTTGCTGACTTGTCTGTCTTTTTTTCCAGGCTGGGTGGAGAAGGAAACGTATTACTAGCCGCGCGGTTTGTCCTGACATTTCACCCCTCCCTCCCCCTCCGCCTGCCTGCACCCCCTCGTCCCCTGTGTGCACCCGTCCGGCCTGTTTCCTGTGGAAGAAGATGCGTTTTGCGAGGGGCGCAGAGTCGCTGTGCGTCCTGGTCAGAGTTCTCATTGTGCCTTCTCTGGTTTAGTTTTGTAAGGGAGCCGGTCCACAGATGTTTTATATAATATATATATCTGCATTTTTACAAATAAAGGTGGGTCTCAGAGGTCTCTGCCGTGTCCTTGTCTGATGAATCTCTTGTCATCGTGCGTCGTCCTAGAACACGGAGTGACCTGTAAATCCTAATTCACACACACCCTGTAACATGGCAAATCCTAATTCACACACACCCTGTAACATGGCATTCATCGCTGGGGGGGGGTGGTAAGAGGCTCCGTGTAGGGTGACACATCGAGGTCTCGTGCTGGACAATGGGATTCTGTTCAGCGTTGTGTGATTCCTGTGGGGGGGGGGGCACATAGTTCTGCTCACAAGACCGTGGGGGGGGGGGGGGGGGGGTAGGTTGCTGGTGCTTGGGTCTGAAATCTGTTATGGGGGGGTATATAGAGTACAGTGGTGGTGATACATCATGTGGGGGGGGTTACATTTCTAGGTGTAGCTGGTGGTTGTGCCCTGACTGATTTGTGTAGCGGAGGATTGGATACATTGTAACAAACTCAGCTATGAGAGCAGGGCTTAGTCAGGCTCCATTTTTCACTGCTGGCTCTAGAGGTTTTTTTATTGAAAGAGGCTGTCGCCAGATTATAAGTGTCCTGTCTCCTACATGATGTGATCAGTGCTGTAATGTAGATAACAGTGGTCCTAGTAATAAAGAGGCTGTCACCAGATTATAAGTGTCCTGTCTCCTACATAATGTGATCGGTGCTGTAATGTAGATAACAGTGGTCCTAGTAATAAAGAGGCTGTCACCAGATTATAAGTGCCCTGTCTCCTACATAATTTGATCGGCGCTGTAATGTAAATAACCGTGATTTTTTTAAAAATGATCATTTTTGAGCAAGTTATGAGCAATTTTAGATTAGTTCCTTAAAGACCAACTGGATGTGTTTTCTTACTATCGTCGGCCTCATACACTTCTTTACAACACCCACTTGGTCAAAAGTAAAAACTCGCCCAGTTGTCTATTGAGAAACTAAATCTAAAATTGCTCATAACTTGCTCAAAAATTGTTTTTCAAAATAAAAACCACTGCACTGATCATATGTAGGAGACAGGACACTTATAATGTGGTGACAGCCTCTATTACTAGGACCACTGTTCTCCACATTACAGCGCTTATCATATTATGTAGGAGACAGGGCATTTATAATGTGGTGACAGCCTCTATTACTAGGACCACTGTTATCTACATTACAGCGCTTATCATATTATGTAGGAGACAGGACACTTATAATGTGGTGACAGCCTCTATTACTAGGACCACTGTTATCTACATTACAGCACTGATCACATTATGTAGGAGACAGGGCACTTATAATCTGCTGACAGCCTCTTTAAAGAAGAAACCCAAGTCTGGTAGAAAGTTACTGGCCATTTATAAAGCTTTGAACACTGGACCAGCCCTTTAAATCAAACATGGCAGCTGACATCCTATTATGGGAGTAGGGGGATGGTGAGCAGCAGTCTCTAATGCCGCTTCTCTCCAAGGGATGGAACTAATGAAGTAACAATTGCTGCAACCACAAACTACAAGATGTGGGGGTCTGGTGAACAAGTCTCAGGGCGTAGTGCTTCAATGAGGTACACGCTGCCCGCAGCTGCATTGAGGTGCTTAGGCCCTGTTCACACAGAGTTTTTTTGATGCGGAAGCTGCGCTGCAAAACGCCTCAAAAATGCTTCCCATAGATTTCAATAGGAGTTGGACGAGTTTTTTTTACCGCGAGTAAAAAAAAAAACTCGCGGTAAAAAGAAGCATCATGACCCATCTTGAGGTGGTTTCCGCCTCCAACCCCATTTCAATCAGTCAGAGGGAAAGAAAACGCCTCAACGAGTTTTTGTCAAACCTCTGTGCAAAAACCGTCTGGAGCAGTTTTTGCTGGAGGAATTTTTCGCCTGCAAAAAAACTAAACAGGGCCTTAGATGGGAGGCCGGGCACCTAGGATGGGAAAGAAACTATCAGTCCTGAATGTCTCCTGCTATGTTACATGGTGAGGCGGATCCGTGGAGAAACAGCAGGTGTCCAGGACCTTGTCCCTGCTGCCCTGCCCCCACCTGTGCACCGTCTGCTGCTGGATCATTCTCCAGTGACTTCACCTCCTGGGTTGCTGGCAGTGCTGGGGTTAATGGCTGAGGACAGAGAGTGACTTGTTGTGGCCCCTCCTCTGCCCCGGAGCCAATCAGGTGCGGCTCGTCCTCCCAGCGCCACAAAACTCAAGAGTCCAAACCAGTCCATGAAAGAGTCAGAAATAAAAGTGATGGAACACGTGGTCCTGGTTATAAGGACCGCAACATCACCGTACAGGAGTGGGGCGGGTGACGCAGCCCTAATACGGACATCAGCTGGTAATGTGGCTCCACCAGAGTCGCGTGGTGTCAGGTGGATGACGGGGACGTCCGTTAATGTGACGGAGCTGCCGGTATTTTCTGCTGCAAGTTCCGTGTTTAACCCCTTGTGCATTATCTGTGATGGGAGGGCAGCGGCCGGAGGTCTTGTCATGGGCCGGGGGGGGCAGCGGCCGGAGGTCTTGTCATGGGCCGGGGGGGCAGCGGCCGGAGGTCTTGTCATGGGCCGGGGGGCAGGGGCCAGAGGTCTGCTCATGGGTCGGGGGGCAGCGGCCGGAGGTCTGGTCAGGGGGCAGTGGCCAGAGGTCTTGTCAGGGGGCAGTGGCCGGAGGTCTGCTCATGGGTCGGGGGGCGCAGTCTTCCTGTATATCGTGATTCGGAGCGGTTTAGTGGACGGTTACGTGTTCACCTCATGACCTGACGGACGCCATGTTTTCTGTCTTGTACTTCTATAGATGGAATGAAAGGGGCCCCCCCAATGTCGTCTGTCCTTCACTGGGGCCACACACCGTTGTCTTGGTCCACTATGGAGAGGCTCCTCCGCTCCGCTGCCATTGCTATGTACAGGTGGTGGTGACCTTGTCACTGGGTGGGGTGGGGTGGGGGTAAATTCCTGAGCCCTGGATGTGTAATTACGGGATAATTGAGGTCGCTTGGGACCATAGTCCTATTATAAGTGAGGACAGGCTGGTGACGGCGCTGCCACCGCAGAACGCCAGGCTTCATCCGTTTCTCTACTAAGGCCCTGTTCACATCAGCAATGTGTTTCCGTTGAGCGGTTCTGTCTGAGGTTTTTGTCAGGTTCCGTTTGCATCACCGTTGATCTCGATGGTGACGGAAACGTTGCTGATGGTCTCCGTCTGTCACCGGCTTCTGTTTGTGACAATAGCGCAGTGGACTGAGATCAATGGTGAGGGAAATGGGAGCTGCGGTTTCAGTTTGCCTTTCCGTTGAGGGGTTAACATGATGGAAACCTCCGACAGAACCGCTCAATGGAAACAACGCTGATGTGGAAGGTGACCGGTACACACATTGTGACAAACCCTCAGCTCTGATTTATTTGGTCAGGACTGGTTTTCTACTTGTAGATGTAAACTAGAATGATTCCGATCGCTGACAGCAAGCAGAGAACTAAATGGTTTGATGTTATGTAGATAAAACCAGGATTAACACAGATTGAGTTTTTGTAGAGGGGGATTATGGGAAGTATACACTACCCTGTGCCCCGGAGATAGTGATGCTGCTGACAGCGACAATTCCCACCAAAGAGTGGAAAATTCCTCCCTGACGTGAGAAAATTCCCAGAGCACCGGGGGAGGGGGACTCTGTACTCACAGGCCGCCATCAAGTTGTGGGTGAAATGTTGGGGGATGGGTGTTAATAACATTGTCCTAGTGCCCCCACAATGTGACCTGATAGAATGCTGTTTGTGAAGAGCAAAGTTTAGAGTGTGACGGCGGCGGGTGGAGTGTAACCCCATCATACAGCCGCAGTCAGTGACCGCCATGCAGATCTGTTACCGCCATGCAGATCTGTTACTCTCTGGTGGCGGGTGGAGTGTAACCCCATCATACACCCGCAGTCAGTGACCGCCATGCAGATCTGTTACTCTCTGGTGGTGGCGGCGGGTGGAGTGTAACCCCATCATACACCCACAGTCAGTGACCGCCATGCAGATCTGTTACTCGGTGGTGGTGGTGGCGGCGGGTGGAGTGTAACCCCATCATACACCCACAGTCAGTGACCGCCATGCAGATCTGTTACTCGGTGGTGGTGGTGGCGGCGGGTGGAGTGTAACCCCATCATACAGCCGCAGTTAGTGACCGCCATGCAGATCTGTTACTCTCTGGCGGCGGGTGGAGTGTAACCCCATCATACACCCACAGTCAGTGACCGCCATGCAGATCTGTTACTCTCTGGTGACGGCGGCGGGTGGAGTGTAACCCCATCATACACCCACAGTCAGTGACCGCCATGCAGATCTGTTATTCTGGTGATGACGGCGGCGGCGGGTGGAGTGTAACCCCATCATATGAGCTGCAGTCAGTGACCGCCATGCAGATCTGTTACTCTCTGGTAGCAGGTGACGTCGCCTCCGGCTGGAATTACAGGAACTCATGGAAAGTCTTTTAATAATACATCCGAGCCGGTGACGTAACAGGCGCCGCACAACGGCTGCAGCAGTGGGACGTGCACACGGAGTGATGGGAGTTGTGAAACTCAACTCATGTGCCGTTCAAGGGTTAATGTCCACCCTCCCGGGAGGTGAATGGTTAACCGGTTACACTGCAGTAACAATAGAAGATTAAGTCTCCTGGCACCAGGTGCAGCGGACATCACTGGCCGGGAAAGAGATGAGAGATTAACACGAAAAGAGAGACAACGGTGCCCACAACTGGAGAGAATGGAGGCAGGAGCGGGGAGTCAAGGGTAGGTGCAGGGGGGATGGAGGCAGGAGCGGGGAGATGGAGGTAGGTGCGGGATATGGAGGCAGGAGCGGAGGGGATGGAGGCAGGAGCGGGGGTAGGTGCGGGATATGGAGGCAGGAGTGGGGAGACGGGGGTAGGTGCGGGATATGGAGGCAGGAGCTGAGGGGATGGAGGCAGGAGTGGGAGGGATGGAGCGAGGAGACGGGGGCAAGAGCGGGGGGATGGAGGCAGGAGCGAGGGGGGTGGAGGCAGGAGCGGGGGTCGGTAGTAGGTGCAGGGGGATGGAGGCAGGAGCGGCAGGTGCGGGATATGGAGGCAGGAGGGGATGGAGGCAGGAGGAGGCAGGAGCGAGGAGATTGGGCAGGAGTCGGGGGATGGAGGCAGGAGCGGGGACTCGGTAGTAGGTGCAGGGGATGGAGGCAGGAGCGGCGAGACGGGGGTAGGTGCGGAATATGGAGGCAGGAGCGGAGGGGATGGAGGCAGGAGGAGGCAGGAGCGGGAGGGATGGAGGCAGGAGCAAGGAGACGGGGGCAGGAGTGGGGGGATGGAGGCAGGAGCGGGGGATGGAGGCAGGTGTGGAGGGATGGGGGCGGGAGATGGAGGCAATAGAGGCAGGAGGAGGGATGGAGGCAGGTGTGGGAGATGGAGCGCGGAGATGGAGGCAGGTGTGGGAGATGAAGCCTTGAGATTGAGGCAGGTGTGGGAGATGGAGCGCGGAGATGGAGGCTGACATGATCGTAAAAAGATCACCAAGAAATGTCAGGCTGACGTCTCGGCTCGATGGGACAGAACGTGTTACACGGTGTGTCCTGCGTCTCCTTTTCTCGCGCTGGGTTGACCTCTTCTATCACGGCCGTTCCAATACCCAGGTTGAGGCCGGTAAGCCGAGCTCTAAGTCATTTTCAACATAAAAGAATCTTGTAGCCTCAAGGATGTTCAGCTTCTATTACAGCGCTCTGGCCTCTCATGTCGTCATACAGAGGGGGCGCTAGTAACAAGCAAATATCCATACAGGGGAGACCACCCAGATGCAGGGGGTGCAGAGGTTGTAGTCGCACCCGGACCCACATAAGATGCAGATATTATAATTGGCACATGGAGGGTGTTGACTGTTACATATTTTGAGGATATTTGGTCCAGTATCTTTAAGCTCTTGGACTCTGAATGAAGCACCAAATCCAAACCTCAGAAGGTGGAGATCGCGGAGACTTTGCATTAGACAACCCAAAAATGAGCGCTACATTACCGTACTCCGTCTCCAGTGACGCCTCCTGTGTTTAGTTCCCGGTGATCCTCCTGGAGACGGCTGCTTACTATTCGGAAGAGTTGGTGATGTTGAGCAGTGTGACGATTATTTCCTTCCTTCACCCGCAGTCATCGTGTTTTACCATCTATCCGGGATGTTCCTTGTGGGAGAAGAGAGTATTCATCATAAGGACCTCCAGGATGTTCCTCGGGAAGCAGAGAGGATGTTCCTTGGGGGAGGAGAGAGTATTCATCATTCGGACCTCCGGGATGTTCCTCGGGGAGGAGAGAGGATTGATCATTAGGACCTCCAGGATGTTCCTCGGGGAGGAGAGGGGATTCATCATTAGGACCTCCAGGATGTTCCTCGGGGGAGGAGAGGGGATTGATCATTAGGACCTCCAGGATGTTCCTCGGGGGAGGAGAGAGGATTGATCATTAGGACCTCCAGGATGTTCCTCAGGGAGGAGAGAGTATTCATCATTGGGACCTCCAGGATGTTCCTCGGGGGAGGAGAGAGTATTCATCATTAGGACCTCCGGGATGTTCCTCGGGGAGCAGAGAGGATTCATTATTAGGACCTCCAGGATGTTCCTCGGGGGGAGGAGAGAGGATTCATCATTAGGACCTCCGGGATGTTGTACAGAGTTGTAGCTCGGCTTTCCTTCACATGGGGCAAATATTTAGTGCTCTGGCCTAGCCCTGAATCTAAATGCCCTGGACAAGGCAGTGACTCGATGCCCCTCCAGCTGCCCGGTCGCCTTCCTGAGCCTCGTCGCTGGGCTTCCAGGCTTTGTAGAGTGAAGTTGTGGAAATCCCTGAACTCAACATTTACAATTCAAATTGACGTGATGATCTGATCTGTGGTTGATTAGGCAGATGGATTGTGGATATGACTGTGACCCGCTATATAGAGTTATAACGCAGACCCCCGACCCCATCCCCCTTTATGAATCGTAACAGATAGAACAAGGGCAGGTGCGTAATAAGTGGAGCGGTCCGGGCATAGTCCCCAGTGGATGCCAACAAGCCATTTTTCCAGGATATTTAGATACAGGGATGGTGGCAGCAAATTAAAACTTTCCTCCGAGTGAAGGGAATCTTAGATACAGCTCTGATCCACCGGGGTAGCGACATGTGGGGGTAGCAGCTGAGGGGGCAGCTGCATGGATATCGAAGTTTCAAGAGTGCGGACTAGTTACAGCTGACTGTGGATGATGGAGGAGGGGAGATGGGTTAAATGTACAAACACGAGGGGCAGAGCGAGACTTCGTTTATTCCATGGTTGGTCCTTCATGTCCTCAGACGTTTTATGAAGTTCATTGTTTGTAGGATCTCAGAAGCTTCTGCTTAGGGAATATTCTAGGGACCATCAATCACTGCTGAGATGTGAGACATATAACCAGATATTAGGAGAGGAGAGGTCAGAGGTCATAGTGTCCTGGATGATGGAGCTCCCCGAGTCTTATATAACCCCAGGGTGTGTAGTCCCTGAGCCGGGTACAAGGTGCAGCGCTCACCGCCGGCTCCGCACTACCGTACAGTTATCATCTCCTTCTGGAATGAAGGTTGAAGAGCGACTCCAGGTAACTGATACCGTCACAGGGCTCAGACACATAAAGACATTTATAGCACAGGTTACACCAAATCACAATATTTTACTAAGAATCTCCCTCCCATCATTAGTCCCAACAGCAGCACAAGAAGCAACCCCATAAGGAGGCCCCTCTTGTCTTGTGGAACTCAAGAGCCGTCTTCTCCGAAAAACCAAAAATGTTGCCTATAATGGTTGATAAATATTAAAGAGGCTGTCACCACATTATAAGTGGCCTATATTGTACATGATGTGATCGGCGCTGTAATGTGGAGAACAGTGGTCCTAGTAATAAAGAGGCTCTGTCACCAGATTATAAGTGTCCTGTCTCCTACATAATGTGATCGGCGCTGTAATGTAGATAACAGTGGTCCTAGTAATAAAGAGTCTCTGTCACCACATTATAAGTGTCCTGTCTCCTACATAATGTGATCGGTGCTGTAATGTAGATAACAGTGGTCCTAGTAATAAAGAGGCTGTCACCACATTATAAGTGCCCGGTCTCCTACATAATGTGATCGGCGCTGTAATGTAGATAACAGTGGTCCTAGTAATAAAGAGGCTGTCACCACATTATAAGTGCCCGGTCTCCTACATAATGTGATCGGCGCTGTAATGTAGATAACAGTGGTCCTAGTAATAAAGAGGCTGTCACCAGATTATAAGGGTCCTGTCTCCTACATAATGTGATCGGTGCTGTAATGTAGATAACAGTGGTCCTAGTAATAAAGAAGCTATCACCACATTATAAGTGACCTATCTTGTACATGATGTGATCGGCGCTGTAATGTAGATAACATTGGTCCTAGTAATAAAGAGGCTGTCACCACATCATAAGTGTCCTGTCTCCTACATAATCTGATCGGCGCTGTAATGTAGAGAACAGTGGTCCTAGTAATAAAGAGGCTGTCACCACAATATAAGTGCCCTGTCTCCTACATAATGTGATCGGTGCTGTAATGTAGATAACAGTGGTCCTAGTAATAAAGAGGCTGTCACCACATTATAAGTGACCTATCTTGTACATGATGTGATCGGCGCTGTAATGTAGATAACAGTGGTCCTAGTAATAAAGAGACTCTGTCACCACATTATAAGTGCCCTATCTCCTATATAATGTGATCGGCGCTATAATGTAGGGGACAGCAGTGCTTTTTATTTAGAAATACGATCTATTTTTACCACTTTATGAGCGATTTTTAGCTTTATGCTAATGAGTTGCGTAATGCCCAATTGGGCGTGTTTTACAGAGGAGTGTATGACAGTGACCAATCAGTGACCAATCAGCGTCATACACTCCTCCCCATTCATTTACACTGCAGATAGCGATATAGCTAGATCACTATATGCAGTTACATAAACACACTATAACGTTACCGAAGTGTCCCGACAGTGAATAGACATCACCTCCAGCCAGGACGTCATGTGTTTACAAGAGAACACCTAGAAAGAGCGTTACACCCAAAATACAATAAAAAATATATACCTTTTATTGATAATTTTTTTTTAAAAAAACATGCATAATATTAACCACTTCCTGACCAGAGGCTTTACCCCCATTCCTGTCCAGGCCCATTTTTACGTTTTAGCCAATTTAAAAGAAAATTGTTGTTCTATTATTTCCCCCTACATATATCCTGTCTTGTTTTTTAAAAAAATATGGAAGGAAAAATTAAAAAAAAAAATGTGAATGTGTGATTTTAGGTGATTTTTTAGTTTTTTTTTACATCTGGTGCAGCCACTGGGTAAACAAACCTCAATACGTATTTCGCAACTTCTGCCGACTTCAACGATACCAAATATTAGATATTAGCGCATTTCTTACAATGAACGGAGCCGGTTCACTGACACCATACGACCATTACAGATGTTCTGACGTTTCCAGTCCACAAAAATTGATAAGGCCATCAATATCTGATCGGTTGGCGCGCAACCCCCTAGGACCTCCGCCGATCAGCTGCATTGAAGGGGCCACATTACTCGTACGATCGCTGCTTCCCCTCCATTTCCTTTGCTGCTCACACTGTGAACCACGGACACCCTTGTAGCCTTCCCCGATTCAAGTGTATACTGTAATACCGTGAACCGCCGCTACAAGGGTGTCCGCGCTTCACAGTGTGAGCAGTAGAGGAAATGGAGGGGAAGCAGCGATCGTACGAGTGATGTGGCCCCTTCAAAGCAGCTAATCGACGGGGGTCCCGGGACTCGGGGACCCCGCCGATCAGATATTGATGGCTTATCCTGAGGATATGGATTTTTGTGGACTGGAAAACTCCTCTGACACCCCCAAAATAATTATTTTATGGAATGTAGACCCCCAAGATATTCACTTAATGACATATAAAAGATTTGAAAATCTGCCGGGTAAAATGTCTGCAGCGTGCGGATGAGATTTATAAAATCGACTTGCCTCGTCCTGTAATCCGCCGCAGACTTTACCTGCGCAAATCCGCCGGTAAAGTCTGCAGTGAATCCGCCACATCACAGTCACCCTCAGGCTCTGTTCACAGTGTTTTTTGGCGCTGATTTTGATGTGGAAACCGTGTCATAAGCAGCACCAATTTACTGACAGGATAGGTTTTTTTTCCCGAGCGGCTGGGAGCGTTTCTCACTGCGTTTTCTGGCCGTGGTCCTCATTGGCAGCGGGCGAAAAAACGCAGCGAAAAACGTGGCAAAAAAGTGCAGGCAGGTCAAAATTTGACTTTGGCCACGACACAGGTCGCCCGACCAAATATCGCTATGTCCCGTAGTCCACACTGCAAGTAATGAAAGTCAATGTGGTCGCGTTACGACCGGCAAGTAACTGCCACACGACAGTTTGGATTTCTTGCACCTGTCATGTCGAGGCAACCTGCGCGTTGCGACACAACCACGTACGGGACATAGTGATCTTCGGCCGGTGTCGGGCGTGGCCGCGTCGCTGTGTAGCAGAGAGACGGACAAATTTATTTATAGAAAAAATCTTTATTGAAGAAAAAACGTGTATTTTTTTCCATGACTTGATTCTTCTGCCAGAGGGGGGGAGGGGCAACCGGTGATCGCTGTGACAGGCTGTCTGGTCACATGACTGGAGACCACGCTATCCGGAGACCGCTGTATCACGCAGCTTAATGCCGCCGGGGAGCGCCAATCCTGATAACTTTGCAGAATGTTCTGGAACGTCCTCGCGGGGTTAATTGCGGACCGCGCAGACATTTATTTTTTATGGGCGGTCCGCAGGTGGTTAAAAAAAGACAAGGTACAGACCACATAAAACAGCAAATGGGAATCACGGAGAAATGTCTGGTCGCAGGAAGAGGAATGATCCTCCCGACCTGCAGCTCCAGTTATAATAGTGGGGGCTGCGCAGAGAGAAGCTGTGAGGCCGTCAGTAACGCGGTCATTAATAAGGCAGGGGCCACGCACGCCCGATACTCCTGAGGCTCCGGCCTCGTATGGCGACACGCGTTGTGTTTGTTCAGTGCGCGCCCCTCTGCCGGGCTCGGGTCTATTGTCTTAGTCTGATGATGTTTTAGGTTTGGGCCTTTTTGCGTCGTGTCCCATTTATTCCTGGTCTTCTCCTCTATCAGGAGTTTCCACATGTAGTGAAGCGCGATCCTTATTAGGGCCGTTCACGTGTCCGGCGGGTCGCATCTAGTTTGGGGATCCTGCGCGTTTCACGGTGGATCTTTTTATGGATCTTTTTATGGATCACTCTTTGAATTTTGGATACAATTTTTTTAACTTGTTTGTCTTCCCCTTTTTGGTGTCAATAAAATATGAGTGAAGGTCGTCCAGAAGATGAAGGATGATGGTTTTTATTTGTAATTGCAGCTACAGATGATAGATCCAAATATATGGGAGAATTGACCTCGTGCTAGATAGCAGAAGCCCCCAACTCCTCATTCTCTATAAATGGAGCAATGTCCTGGCCCATGACTGGGTCCTCTCACCTCCGGGCCCCATGGCAGATGCTACGGCTCTAGTTACCCCCATCCCTGGGACCAAAGCCTCGTGACCACCAATATATTAATATTAGTTGTATGGCGGGGGCTGTTATTTGGTCACAGTGTGTTGGTATTTTCTGAGCTCTGTTTGGCGGCATTGTGTGGTGGTATCGTGTGGTGGTATCGTGTGGTGGCATTGTGTGGCGGAATAGTGTGGTGGTATTGTGTGGTGGCATTGTGTGGCGGAATAGTGTGGCTGAATAGTGTGGCGCATTGTGTTGCGGAATAGTGTGGCGGCATTGTGTGGCGGCATTGTGTGGCGGCATTGTGTGGTGGCATTGTGTGGCGGCATTGTGTGGCGGCATTGTGTGGTGGCATTGTGTGGCGGAATAGTGTGGCGGAATAGTGTGGCGGCATTGTGTGGCGGCATTGTGTGGTGGCATTGTGTGGCGGCATTGTGTGGTGGTATTGTGTGGCGGCATTGTGTGGTGGCATTGTGTGGCGGCATTGTGTGGTGGCATTGTGTGGTGGCAATGTGTGGCGGCATTGTGTGGCGACATTGTGTGGCGGCAATGTGTGGTGGTATTGTGTGGTGGCAATGTGTGGTGGCATTGTGTGGTGGTATTGTGTGGTGGTATTGTGTGGTGGCATTGTGTGGTGGCATTGTGTGGTGGCAATGTGTGGTGGTATTGTGTGGTGTATTGTGTGGTGGTATTGTGTTGTGGCACTGTGTGGTGGCAATGTGTGGTGGTATTGTGTGGTGTATTGTGTGGTGGCATTGTGTGGTGGTATTGTGTAGTGGCATTGTGTGGTGTATCGTGTGGTGGCATTGTGTGGTGGTATTGTGTGGCAGGATTGTGTGGCACTACTACTTAGTCACGGTATATTATTTTTGCAGCATATAATGATGGCGGCAATGTACAGTGTAGCGTGAGATTGTATAGACGTCGTATTTGGTCACATTGGGCACTCGGATTTGGACGCTATTCTATGGGGCGCTTATAATTAGGTCATGTGTGGGGTGGTTATTTGTACACTGTATGACACCACACCATATGGGGGGCACCAAAAGAGGTGCCACACCGGGTACCATTCAATGTAAGGCCGGCCCCAACCACATGTCCATCTGCTCGTCGTAGAGATCAACGGAGCGATTCTGCCCTGATCGTTAACCCCTCGGGACATAGAGGACGACGTCCACTCCAAACATTCAGGGACATTTACCGGTTCTGTCCTAGGACTAATAGTGGAGACATTTACTAAATGATTGCACTGCATGCAGAAGTTATGGTTCTGGCCTGATGGGCGGCCGCGCCTGGTCAGGGTTTATACACCCCGGTATGGTCTCTCCAGACCTCTTGACCTCCCTGTGATGTCACCGTTGACCTATGACGTCACATACAAGTCACATGACACATGGTGCAGAGGTGATTACAATAATGTCAGTGACTCCGCTGTCAGGGGGACAATTAATCGCCGCAGAAATGTACAGATTACGGGAATCATTTATTTTTGTGTTGGACATTTAAGATAACAAAGAGACATTGATTTCCCGACCGGCTCCTGTTGCAGCACGTGATACAGAGCGACGCACAGACCGTTGGTGTCACGCACGGTATCGCCATTTTTAATAACGTGCTGCGCCGTATTTCATCCTCACAGAGTTGCAGCTCAGAAAGTCCCATACAGCGGTGTAGACCCGACTTCCGGGATCCCCCTCACTTCATGTACACGAGGGGCAACATTTACACGTAAAGATGAAGGCGCAAGAAAACCGGATCCTACAAATGGCGACTTTAAGCTGTGAGTTCATGTGTGGAGGCGTCTGGAGGCCGTGGCCATGAGGCAGCGCTGGAGGGAAGGTTGGATGTGTCCTTGAAGGCATAAGGTCAGGAGTAGACGCCGGGCCCTGGGGCTGCGCAGGTGACTGAACGGCAGGTAAATAAGTGATAGTCGTCCTCCGGCTGAGTGATTTTCCGGAATGCGTCTTTATTACACTGTGACCATGAACACAAGTTATCCTGTAACTCAGGAACCTGCTGCCGACACCCGCTCCCCGCCGCACGTGTCCGCGACTCCCCCTACTGGGCTCTCAGGGCGTCATGGATCCCCAATAATATCAGGTTTCCAGGTCAGATCATCGGTAATTATTTATCTATTTCATACATTTCCCTCCCGGAGGTTCAGTCGCCGGGTTCACTCGCAGATATCATTATGTGCCCTTCTCAGCTGTGAAGGTCATCCCGGGCAGCCGAGATAAAGGCGGCATTGTCAGAGCTGCATTTATAAGTGTGTTGTAAAGTAAAGGGCCCAGTAATCATTCAGGAATAATTGGAAGGTCTAAAGTCTACGACATAATCTACTGTCACATGAGAGACTTGTTGCAGCTTCATTTATACCTGAGCAAATTCCGCCATGTTTCCCAGAGACGAATGTGTGGACACAAGGGTCCAGGAGCCGCTTATATAGATCTCAGTCAGAGATGCCGCATCGTGACTGATCATATTTATATCATGGATTCATCTGATCATTCATAGTCCGTGTGGCTCCCACAATACCCTATAGCTCAGCGTTCATTCATTTATGAGAGGAGACAATAATTACTACAGCCCCAAATTTGGGACCCCAAATGAGACAAGATGAATAATTCACTTACTCAAAATGTCAGCCCCAAGCCCTCAGTGATGGAGGAAGGGTGGTCTAATGATAGCATCTGGTTCTATCATATATCATGGGAAATATATTAAAATGTGAACCCCATGCAGTAAATGTATTATCTACTCTACAAAGCCCCAAGTGCACTGACATGCGACAGCCCAAACAAGAGCTCAGATATCATCCAGGCTTTAACTTGGAGGACAAAACCCATCAAGGTGATTTTAACCTTTGCATGTTACAGGGTAGGCCCACCACTCTAGCAAACCCTAATGCAACTCAACCATGCTAAGGAAAAATCAATGCAGCCCATGTTTCCCAGGAGAAGATTGAGGCTGCTCATCCTACCCCGGAGAAGACTGAGGCTGCTCATCCTACCCCGGAGAAGACTGAGGCTGCTCATCCTACCCAGGAGAAGACTGAGGCTGCTCATCCTACCCAGAAGAAGACTGAGGCTGCTCATCCTACCCAGAAGAAGACGGAGGCTGCTCATCCTACCCAGGAGTAGACTGAGGCTGCTCATCCTACCCCGGAGAACATTGAGGCTGCTCATCCTACCCCGGAGAAGACTGAGGCTGCTCATCCTACCCAGAAGAAGACTGAGGCTGCTCATCCTACCCAGAAGAAGACTGAGGCTGCTCATCCTACCCAGGAGAAGACTGAGGCTGCTCATCCTACCCAGGAGAAGACTGAGGCTGCTCATCCTACCCAGAAGAAGATTGAGGCTGCCCATACTACCCAGGAGAAGACTGAGGCTGCTTATCCTACCCAGGAGAAGACTAAGGCTGCTCATCCTACCCAGGAGAAGACTGAGGCTGCTCATCTTACTCAGGAGAAGACTGAGGCTGCTCATCCTACCCAGGAGAAGACTGAGGCTGCCCATACTACCCAGGAGAAGACTGAGGCTGCTCATCCTACCCAGGAGAAGACTGAGGCTGCTCATCCTACCCCGGAGCAGACTGAGGCAACTAAACCTAGCTAAGAAAAGAAGGAAGCAGCCCATACTAACTAGGAGAAGAGTGAGGCTGCTCATCCTGCCCAGGAGAAGACTGAGGCAGTCCAGCCTAGACAGGGCAGCCCATTCTAGCCAAAGGCACCCCATTCTAATCAAAAGACTGAGGTAGCCCAACATAGCCAGGAGAAGACTAAGGCAGCCTAATATAGCCTGGTAAATATCAAGGCTCCCCATCCTGACCAGGAGAATACTGAGGCATCCTATCCTAAGAGTCATGAGGCAGAAAAATGTCCTTGTCCATAACGACCAATCAAAGTCCACATTTCATTTTACCAGTGCAGTTTAGACAATAAAAACTGAACTCTGATTGGTTGCTGTATGCCATAAGGATAAGTTACCGTGAGACCGCTTTACTACTTAAGGTTTATTATGTTTTATGTCTCTAGTTTGTTTTCTGCACAAGACCTAAAAAGTAAAGGAAGATTCCCGTGTCCTTGAGGACCAGATCACACGTGGCCGGGTGTTTTCTATGCCGCTCAGTGGAAAGTTTTGGAAGGTTTGTTCTTCTTGTGAGAATTGTTCAGCCTGATGTCCCAGAGAACTCTGCTGATCCCGCCTAGATCCTGACTCCTGTATAATTTTATGCATCATTAACCTCTACCTGCCATTCTGAATGGAAATCATTCCCAAACACACAGAGTGCTATTCATTGCACGTCCGACCATGCAGCTACTTGCCCAGGGTCAGACCGGCCTACCAGCAGACTAGGGGGCACTATGGAAGTCTGTGACATGACAATAGGCTGGAGCAGAGCAATAAAGTCCAGCAGAAACAACCTCACTGATGATATGACCTACACGTACAATAATAATAGATATTAACCGTGAAATTCACAAGGGACATGCAATATTGTGTATAGATGAAGGGTAAATGATCAGATTCCTTTGCTCTGGTGGGACGTAGGTACCCATGTCCAACACTACAATTGTCACAGTGTTCCACTGCATGCAACATACAAAAACAGTCTGCAGCACCGGAAAATCTGGAGCCAAGGAATCTCCGCAGGTAAAGTTCACTGATATAAGCAACAGAACAACATATAGATAGATGAGAACTGCAGCCAACGGTAAGACAGAAAATAATGCTGATGTCACAGAGAGGAAACACTGAATACAATGATGACGTCACAGAGAGGAAACACTGAATACAATGATGACATCACAGAGAGAAAACACTGAATACAATGATGAGATCACAGAGAGGAAACACTGAATACAATGATGACATCACAGAGAGAAAACACTGAATACAATGATGACATCATAGAGAGGAAACACTGAATACAATGCTGACATCACAGAGAGGAAACACTGAATACAATGCTGACATCACAGAGAGGAAACACTGAATACAATGCTGACATCACAGAGAGGAATAGAATGATGACATCACAGAGAGGAATAGAATGATGACATCACAGAGAGGAAACACTGAATACAATGATGACATCACAGAGAGAAAACACTGAATACAATGATGAGATCACAGAGAGGAAACACTGAATACAATGATGACATCACAGAGAGAAAACACTGAATACAATGATGACATCACAGAGAGAAAACACTGAATACAATGAAGACATCACAGAGAGGAATACACAGAATGCAATGATGACATCACAGAGGAACAGACATAATACAATGGTGATATCACAGACAGAATAGACAGAATACAATAATGACATCACAAAGAGATACAGAATACTATGAGGACATGAAATAATTGAATGCAGTGATGACGTCACAGAGAGTAATGTTAAGTGGCCACCTGTGACATGACAGCACCTCCATTACTACAGCCTGGCTGGGTCACACAGAGGGGGCATTGCATGATACAGATAGAGATGTGTGTACAAATGTTGGGATGATTCCGATCCTTAACGGGTCACTCAGTATATTTGTTTTGCATTGCATATATGGAAGTCCTATGTGAATGTACCTTTAAATATGTTCTGTATGCTGCTGAATGTGCCTTTCTCCTCGGGGTCGGAGTTCTGGAGGACTTCTTCTATTATTCATCATTTGTGCTGTTATTTGTGTTGTGGTTTGACGACTCGCTGCTGTAGCTTTAAGGTATATGGCACCAGGAGAAATGTCCCGGACGCCATGTTACCTATTCTGCCGTGACATGTTTGGGAACGTGACTCTACGTGTTTACGCTGCATCCTCATTGTGGTGGTGGGGGGTGGTGTTTAGGTATCAAAGACGGCTGATTCCGCCTAACGAGGTTCAGGGCGCGGCCTTCGGCCTATTGACAGCAGAGTGGCTGCTGAGCTGTCAGTGTGGCACAAGTGCTGTGTAATAATGGCGGCGGCACCAGCAGGCACTCACATTTGGATAGGCTGCAAGCAAGTAAGGACCTGCATTTAAAGGGGACGCGCCCCTGTATGAGACAGGAGGGCCGAGACTCTGATCTACAGCTAGGTGGTGAGCAACCAAAATGAACCTGACCGACCCCCGGGTGTATGGTGAGAAGCGTCGTGTCTGCCGCGCTCGTGTGTGAACGTGACACCGGTCGGAGGAAAGGCACTTTGTTTTATGCCATCGATTCCGGTCTCCGTTTCATGTTTCCGTGACGACCCTGCACATATGACATCACACCACCCCAACCTACAGTCCATGTGCAATGCAGAACCAAACTTCAGCCTGCCTCATGAGCACAGATCCCCCAGGAAGCACTGCAGTCCTGCAAATGATGTGTCAGCCCTGCACCCGGGGCGGTTCCCTCCTCAATAACGCAGAACATGATGAAATATTCATCTCCGCAGAGCGCCTGTTTTATCAGAGTTCTGTACACAAGAAAGCGGCGCTCCTCCCTGATCCGTCCTGACCTGAGGAGATCTATCTGCAGTATTGGACGTCAGTGATATACAAGCACAGCGCCCACTGCAGCTAATTCAGCACTTTACACCGACAAGAACTCTGCAGTGGACCCAGGACAGGCCTCTCATCAGACCATATTAGAAGTGGAGAGTACACAGAGACCCCCTAGTGATAACACAGCAATCCAGACAACGCAGGTCTATACCAGTCCAGACAACGCAGGTCTATACCAGTCCAGATAACGCAGGTCTATACCAGTCCAGACTACACAGGTCTATACCAGTCCAAACAACGCAGGTCTATACCAGTCCAAACAACGCAGGTCTATACCAGTCCAGACAACGCAGGTCTATACCAGTCCAGACAACGCAGGTCTATACCAGTCCAGATAACGCAGGTCTATACCAGTCCAGACTACGCAGGTCTATACCAGTCCAGACTACGCAGGTCTATACCAGTCCAGACAACGCAGGTCTATACCAGTCCAGATAACGCAGGTCTATACCAGTCCAGACTACGCAGGTCTATACCAGTCCAGATAACGCAGGTCTATACCAGTCCAGACAACGCAGGTCTATACCAGTCCAGATAACACAGGTCTATACCAGTCCAGACTACACAGGTCTATACCAGTCCAAACAACGCAGGTCTATACCAGTCCAAACAACGCAGGTCTATACCAGTCCAGACAACGCAGGTCAATACCAGTCCAGATAACGCAAGTCTATACCAGTCCAGACTACGCAGGTCTATACCAGTCCAGACTACGGAGGTCTATACCAGTCCAGACAACGCAGGTCTATACCAGTCCAGATAATGCATGTCTATACCAGTCCAGACTACGCAGGTCTATACCAGTCCAGATAACGCAGGTCTATACCAGTCCAGACTACGCAGGTCTATACCAGTCCAGATAACGCAGGTCTATACCAGTCCAGACAACGCAGGTCTATACCAGTCCAGACTACACAGGTCTATACCAGTCCAAACAACGCAGGTCTATACCAGTCCAGACAACGCAGGTCTATACCAGTCCAAACAACGCAGGTCTATACCAGTCCAGACAACGCAGGTCTATACCAGTCCAGACTACACAGGTCTATACCAGTCCAGACAACGCAGGTCTATACCAGTCCAGACTACACAGGTCTATACCAGTCCAGACTACGCAGGTCTATACCAGTCCAGACTACGCAGGTCTATACCAGTCCAGACTACGCAGGTCTATACCAGTCCATACTACACAGGTATATACCAGTCCAGACTACACAGGTCTATACCAGTCCAGACTACGCAGGTCTATACCAGTCCAGACTACGCAGGTCTATACCAGTCCAGACTACGCAGGTCTATACCAGTCCAGATAACGCAGGTCTATACCAGTCCAGACTACGCAGGTCTATACCAGTCCAGATAACGCAGGTCTATACCAGTCCAGACTACACAGGTCTATACCAGTCCAGACTACACAGGTCTATACCAGTCCAGACTACACAGGTCTATACCAGTCCAGACTACACAGGTCTATACCAGTCCAGATTACACAGGTCTATACCAGTCCAGATTACACAGGTCTATACCAGTCCAGACTACACAGGTCTATACCAGTCCAGACAACGCAGGTCTACACCAGTCCAGACTACGCAGGTCTATACCAGTCCAGACTACGCAGGTCTATACCAGTCCAGACTACACAGGTCTATACCAGTCCAGACTACACAGGTCTATACCAGTCCAGACTACACAGGTCTATACCAGTCCAGACAACGCAGGTCTATACCACTCCAGACAACGCAGGTCTATACCAGTCCAGACAACGCAGGTCTTTACCAGTCCAGATTACACAGGTCTATACCAGTCCAGACTACACAGGTCTATACCAGTCCAGATTACACAGGTCTATACCAGTCCAGACAACACAGGTCTATACCAGTCCAGACAACGCAGGTCTATACCACTCCAGACAACGCAGGTCTATACCAGTCCAAACAACGCAGGTCTATACCACTCCAGACAGCGCAGGTCTATACCAGTCCAGACAATGCAGGTCTTTACCAGTCCAGACTACACAGGTCTATACTAGTCCAGACTACACAGGTCTATACCAGTCCAGATTACACAGGTCTATACCAGTCCAGACTACACAGGTCTATACCAGTCCAGACAACGCAGGTCTATACCACTCCAGACAACGCAGGTCTATACCAGTCCAGACTACACAGATCTATACCAGTCCAGACAACGCAGGTCTTTACCAGTCCAGACTACACAGGTCTATACCAGTCCAGACTACACAGGTCTATACCAGTCCAGACTACACAGGTCTTTACCAAACCAGACTACACAGGTCTATACCAGTCCAGACTACACAGGTCTATACCAGTCCAGACAACGCAGGTCTATACCAGTCCAAACAACGCAGGTCTATACCAGTCCAGACTACACAGGTCTATACCAGTCCAGACAACGCAGGTCTATACCAGTCCAGAATACGCAGGTCTATAACAGTCCAGACTACACAGGTCTATACCAGTCCAGACTACACAGGTCTATACCAGTCCAGACTACACAGGTCTATACCAGTCCAGATTACACATGTCTATACCAGTCCAGACTACACAGGTCTATACTAGTCCAGACAACGCAGGTCTATACCAGTCCAGACTACACAGGTCTATACCAGTCCAGACTACACAGGTCTATACCAGTCCAGATTACACAGGTCTATACCAGTCCAGACTACACAGGTCTATACCAGTCCAGACAACGCAGGTCTATACCACTCCAGACAACGCAGGTCTTTACCAGTCCAGATTACACAGGTCTATACCAGTCCAGACTACACAGGTCTATACCAGTCCAGATTACACAGGTCAATACCAGTCCAGACAACGCAGGTCTATACCAGTCCAGACAACGCAGGTCTATACCACTCCAGACAACGCAGGTCTATACCAGTCCAGACAACGCAGGTCTTTACCAGTCCAGACTACACAGGTCTATACCAGTCCAGACTACACAGGTCTATACCAGTCCAGATTACACAGGTCTATACCAGTCCAGACTACACAGGTCTATACCACTCCAGACAACGCAGGTCTATACCAGTCCAGACTACGCAGATCTATACCAGTCCAGACAACGCAGGTCTTTACCAGTCCAGACTACACAGGTCTATACCAGTCCAGACTACACAGGTCTATACCAGTCCAGACTGCACAGGTCTTTACCAGTCCAGACTACACAGATCTTTACCAGTCCAGACTACGCAGGTCTATACCAGTCCAGACTACGCAGGTCTATACCAGTCCAGACTACGCAGGTCTATACCAGTCCAGACTACGCAGGTCTATACCAGTCCAGACTACGCAGGTCTATACCAGTCCAGACTACGCAGGTCTATACCAGTCCAGACTACGCAGGTCTATACCAGTCCAGACTACGCAGGTCTATACCAGTCCAGACTACGCAGGTCTATTCCAGTCCAGACTACGCAGGTCTATACCAGTCCAGACTACGCAGGTCTATACCAGTCCAGACTACGCAGGTCTATACCAGTCCATACTACGCAGGTCTATACCAGTCCAGACTACGCAGGTCTATACCAGTCCAGACTACGCAGGTCTATACCAGTCCAGACTACGCAGGTCTATACCAGTCCAGATAACGCAGGTCTATACCAGTCCAGACTACGCAGGTCTATACCAATCCAGATAACGCAGGTCTATACCAGTCCAGACTACACAGGTCTATACCAGTCCAGACTACACAGGTCTATACCAGTCCAGACTACACAGGTCTATACCAGTCCAGACTACACAGGTCTATACCAGTCCAGATTACACAGGTCTATACCAGTCCAGATTACACAGGTCTTTACCAGTCCAGACTACACAGGTCTATACCAGTCCAGATTACACAGGTCTATACCAGTCCAGATTACACAGGTCTATACCAGTCCAGACTACACAGGTCTATACCAGTCCAGACAACGCAGGTCTATACCAGTCCAGACTACGCAGGTCTATACCAGTCCAGACTACGCAGGTCTATACCAGTCCAGACTACGCAGGTCTATACCAGTCCAGACTACGCAGGTCTATACCAGTCCAGACTACGCAGGTCTATACCAGTCCAGACTACACAGGTCTATACCAGTCCAGATTACACAGGTCTATACCAGTCCAGACTACACAGGCCTATACTAGTCCAGACAACGCAGGTCTATACCAGTCCAGACTACACAGGTCTATACCAGTCCAGACAACACAGGTCTATACCAGTCCAGATTACACAGGTCTATACCAGTCCAGACAACGCAGTTCTATACCACTCCAGACAACGCAGGTCTATACCAGTCCAGACAACGCAGGTCTTTACCAGTCCAGATTACACAGGTCTATACCAGTCCAGACTACACAGGTCTATACCAGTCCAGACAACGCAGGTCTTTACCAGTCCAGACTACACAGGTCTATACCAGTCCAGACTACACAGGTCTATACCAGTCCAGACTACACAGGTCTTTACCAGTCCAGACTACACAGATCTTTACCAGTCCAGACTACGCAGGTCTATACCAGTCCAGACTACGCAGGTCTATACCAGTCCAGACTACGCAGGTCTATACCAGTCCAGACTACGCAGGTCTATACCAGTCCAGACTACACAGGTCTATACCAGTCCAGACTACACAGGTCTTTACCAGTCCAGACTACGCAGATCTTTACCAGTCCAGACTACGCAGGTCTATACCAGTCCAGACTACACAGGTCTATACCAGTCCAGACAACGCAGGTCTTTACCAGTCCAGACTACACAGGTCTATACCAGTCCAGACTACACAGGTCTATACCAGTCCAGACTACACAGGTCTTTACCAGTCCAGACTACACAGATCTTTACCAGTCCAGACTACGCAGGTCTATACCAGTCCAGACTACGCAGGTCTATACCTGTCCATACTACGCAGGTCTATACCAGTCCAGAATACTCAGGTCTATACCAGTCCAGACTACGCAGGTCTATACCAGTCCAGACTACGCAGGTCTATACCAGTCCAGACTACGCAGGTCTATACCAGTCCAGACTACGCAGGTCTATACCAGTCCAGACTACACAGGTCTTTACCAGTCCAGACTACACAGGTCTTTACCAGTCCAGACTACACAGGTCTTTACCAGTCCAGACTACACAGGTCTATACCAGTCCAGACAACGCAGGTCTTTACCAGTCCAGACTACACAGATCTTTACCAGTCCAGACTACGCAGGTCTATACCAGTCCAGACTACACAGGTCTATACCAGTCCAGACTACACAGGTCTATACCAGTCCAGACTACACAGGTCTTTACCAGTCCAGACTACACAGATCTTTACCAGTCCAGACTACACAGGTCTATACCAGTCCAGACTACGCAGGTCTATACCTGTCCATACTATGCAGGTCTATACAAGTCCAGACTACGCAGGTCTATACCAGTCCAGACTACGCAGGTCTATACCAGTCCAAACTACGCAGGTCTATACCAGTCCAGACTACGCAGGTCTATACCAGTCCAGACTACGCAGGTCTATACCAGTCCAGACTACACAGGTCTATACCAGTCCAGACTACACAGGTCTATACCAGTCCAGATTACACAGGTCTATACCAGTCCAGACTACACAGGCCTATACTAGTCCAGACAACGCAGGTCTATACTAGTCCAGACTACACAGGTCTATACCAGTCCAGACAACACAGGTCTATACCAGTCCAGATTACACAGGTCTATACCAGTCCAGACAACGCAGGTTTATACCACTCCAGACAACGCAGGTCTATACCAGTCCAGACAACGCAGGTCTTTACCAGTCCAGATTACACAGGTCTATACCAGTCCAGACTACACAGGTCTATACCAGTCCAGACAACGCAGGTCTTTACCAGTATAGACTACACAGGTCTATACCAGTCCAGACTACACAGGTCTATACCAGTCCAGACTACACAGGTCTTTACCAGTCCAGACTACACAGATCTTTACCAGTCCAGACTACGCAGGTCTATACCAGTCCAGACTACGCAGGTCTATACCTGTCCATACTACGCAGGTCTATACCAGTCCAGAATACGCAGGTCTATACCAGTCCAGACTACGCAGGTCTATACCAGTCCAGACTACGCAGGTCTATACCAGTCCAGACTACGCAGGTCTATACCAGTCCAGACTACGCAGGTCTATACCAGTCCAGACTACACAGGTCTATACCAGTCCAGACTACACAGGTCTTTACCAGTCCAGACTACGCAGATCTTTACCAGTCCAGACTACGCAGGTCTATACCAGTCCAGACTACACAGGTCTATACCAGTCCAGACAACGCAGGTCTTTACCAGTCCAGACTACACAGGTCTATACCAGTCCAGACTACACAGGTCTATACCAGTCCAGACTACACAGGTCTTTACCAGTCCAGACTACACAGATCTTTACCAGTCCAGACTACGCAGGTCTATACCAGTCCAGACTACGCAGGTCTATACCTGTCCATACTACGCAGGTCTATACCAGTCCAGAATACTCAGGTCTATACCAGTCCAGACTACGCAGGTCTATACCAGTCCAGACTACGCAGGTCTATACCAGTCCAGACTACGCAGGTCGATACCAGTCCAGACTACGCAGGTCTATACCAGTCCAGACTACACAGGTCTTTACCAGTCCAGACTACACAGGTCTTTACCAGTCCAGACTACACAGGTCTTTACCAGTCCAGACTACACAGGTCTATACCAGTCCAGACAACGCAGGTCTTTACCAGTCCAGACTACACAGATCTTTACCAGTCCAGACTACGCAGGTCTATACCAGTCCAGACTACGCAGGTCTATACCTGTCCATACTACGCAGGTCTATACCAGTCCAGAATACACAGGTCTATACCAGTCCAGACTACGCAGGTCTATACCAGTCCAGACTACGCAGGTCTATACCAGTCCAGACTACGCAGGTCTATACCAGTCCAGATTACACAGGTCTATACCAGTCCAGACTACACAGGTCTATACCAGTCCAGACAACGCAGGTCTATACCAGTCCAGACTACGCAGGTCTATACCAGTCCAGACTACGCAGGTCTATACCAGTCCAGACTACACAGGTCTATACCAGTCCAGACTACACAGGTCTATACCAGTCCAGACTACACAGGTCTATACCAGTCCAGACAACGCAGGTCTTTACCACTCCAGACAACGCAGGTCTATACCAGTCCAGACTACACAGGTCTATACCAGTCCAGACAACGCAGGTCTATACCAGTCCAGACTACGCAGGTCTATACCAGTCCAGACTACGCAGGTCTATACCAGTCCAGACTACGCAACTCTATACCAGTCCAGACTACGCAGGTCTATACCAGTCCATACTACGCAGGTCTATACCAGTCCAGACTACGCAGGTCTATACCAGTCCAGACTACGCAGGTCTATACCAGTCCAGACTACGCAGGTCTATATCAGTCCAGATAACGCAGGTCTATACCAGTCCAGACTACGCAGGTCTATACCAGTCCAGATAACGCAGGTCTATACCAGTCCAGACTACACAGGTCTATACCAGTCCAGACTACACAGGTCTATACCAGTCCAGACTACACAGATCTATACCAGTCCAGATTACGCAGGTCTATACCAGTCCAGACTACACAGGTCTATACCAGTCCAGACAACGCAGGTCTATACCAGTCCAGACTACGCAGGTCTATACCAGTCCAGATTACGCAGGTCTATAACAGTCCAGACTACACAGGTCTATACCAGTCCAGACTACACAGGTCTATACCAGTCCAGACTACACAGGTCTATACCAGTCCAGATTACACAGGTCTATACCAGTCCAGACTACACAGGTCTATACTAGTCCAGACAACGCAGGTCTATACCAGTCCAGACTACACAGGTCTATACCAGTCCAGATTACACAGGTCTATACCAGTCCAGACAACGCAGGTCTATACCACTCCAGACAACGCAGGTCTATACCAGTCCAGACAACGCAGGTCTTTACCAGTCCAGATTACACAGGTCTATACCAGTCCAGACTACACAGTCCAGACAACGCAGGTCTATACCAGTCCAGACTACGCAGGTCTATACCAGTCCAGACTACGCAGGTCTATACCAGTCCAGACTACGCAGGTCTATACCAGTCCAGACTACGCAGGTCTATAACAGTCCATACTACGCAGGTATATACCAGTCCAGACTACGCAGGTCTATACCAGTCCAGACTACGCAGGTCTATACCAGTCCAGACTACGCAGGTCTATACCAGTCCAGACTACGCAGGTCTATACCAGTCCAGATAACGCAGGTCTATACCAGTCCAGACTACGCAGGTCTATACCAGTCCAGATAACGCAGGTCTATACCAGTCCAGACTACACAGGTCTATACCAGTCCAGACTACACAGGTCTATACCAGTCCAGACTACACAGATCTATACCAGTCCAGATTACACAGATCTATACCAGTCCAGACTACGCAGGTCTATACCAGTCCAGACTACGCAGGTCTATACCAGTCCAGACTACGCAGGTCTATACCAGTCCAGATAACGCAGGTCTATACCAGTCCAGACTACGCAGGTCTATACCAGTCCAGATAACGCAGGTCTATACCAGTCCAGACTACACAGGTCTATACCAGTCCAGACTACACAAGTCTATACCAGTCCAGACTACACAGATCTATACCAGTCCAGATTACACAGGTCTATACCAGTCCAGATTACACAGGTCTATACCAGTCCAGACTACACAGGTCTATACCAGTCCAGACAACGCAGGTCTATACCAGTCCAGACTACGCAGGTCTATACCAGTCCAGAATACGCAGGTCTATAACAGTCCAGACTACACAGGTCTATACCAGTCCAGACTACACAGGTCTATACCAGTCCAGACTACACAGGTCTATACCAGTCCAGATTACACAGGTCTATACCAGTCCAGACTACACAGGTCTATACTAGTCCAGACAACGCAGGTCTATACCAGTCCAGACTACACAGGTCTATACCAGTCCAGACTACACAGGTCTATACCAGTCCAGATTACACAGGTCTATACCAATCCAGACTACACAGGTTTATACCAGTCCAGACAACGCAGGTCTATACCACTCCAGACAACGCAGGTCTTTACCAGTCCAGATTACACAGGTCTATACCAGTCCAGACTACACAGGTCTATACCAGTCCAGATTACACAGGTCTATACCAGTCCAGACAACACAGGTCTATACCAGTCCAGACAACGCAGGTCTATACCACTCCAGACAACGCAGGTCTATACCAGTCCAGACAACGCAGGTCTATACCACTACAGACAACGCAGGTCTATACCAGTACAGACAACGCAGGTCTTTACCAGTCCAGACTACACAGGTCTATACCAGTCCAGACTACACAGGTCTATACCAGTCCAGATTACACAGGTCTATACCAGTCCAGACTACACAGGTCTATACCAGTCCAGACAACGCAGGTCTATACCACTCCAGACAACGCAGGTCTATACCAGTCCAGACTACACAGATCTATACCAGTCCAGACAACGCAGGTCTTTACCAGTCCAGACTACACAGGTTAATACCAGTCCAGACTACACAGGTCTATACCAGTCCAGACTACACAGGTCTTTACCAGTCCAGACTACACAGATCTTTACCAGTCCAGACTACGCAGGTCTATACCAGTCCAGACTACGCAGGTCTATACCTGTCCATACTACGCAGGTCTATACCAGTCCAGATTACGCAGGTCTATACCAGTCCAGACTACACAGGTCTATACCAGTCCAGACTACACAGGTCTATACCAGTCCAGACTACACAGGTCTATACCAGTCCAGATTACACAGGTCTATACCAGTCCAGACTACACAGGTCTATACTAGTCCAGACAACGCAGGTCTATACCAGTCCAGACTACACAGGTCTATACCAGTCCAGATTACACAGGTCTATACCAGTCCAGACAACGCAGGTCTATACCAGTCCAGACAACGCAGGTCTATACCACTACAGACAACGCAGGTCTATACCAGTACAGACAACGCAGGTCTTTACCAGTCCAGACTACACAGGTCTATACCAGTCCAGACTACACAGGTCTATACCAGTCCAGATTACACAGGTCTATACCAGTCCAGACTACACAGGTCTATAGCATACTACGCAGGTCTATACCAGTCCAGATTACGCAGGTCTATACCAGTCCAGACTACACAGGTCTATACCAGTCCAGACTACACAGGTCTATACCAGTCCAGACTACACAGGTCTATACCAGTCCAGATTACACAGGTCTATACCAGTCCAGACTACACAGGTCTATACTAGTCCAGACAACGCAGGTCTATACCAGTCCAGACTACACAGGTCTATACCAGTCCAGATTACACAGGTCTATACCAGTCCAGACAACGCAGGTCTATACCAGTCCAGACAACGCAGGTCTATACCACTACAGACAACGCAGGTCTATACCAGTACAGACAACGCAGGTCTTTACCAGTCCAGACTACACAGGTCTATACCAGTCCAGACTACACAGGTCTATACCAGTCCAGATTACACAGGTCTATACCAGTCCAGACTACACAGGTCTATACCACTCCAGACAACGCAGGTCTATACCAGTCCAGACAACGCAGGTCTTTACCAGTCCAGACTACACAGTCCAGACAACGCAGGTCTATACCAGTCCAGATTACACAGGTCTATACCAGTCCAGACTACACAGTCCAGACAACGCAGGTCTATACCAGTCCAGACTACGCAGGTCTATACCAGTCCAGACTACGCAGGTCTATACCAGTCCAGACTACGCAGGTCTATACCAGTCCAGACTACGCAGGTCTATAACAGTCCATACTACGCAGGTATATACCAGTCCAGACTACGCAGGTCTATACCAGTCCAGACTACGCAGGTCTATACCAGTCCAGACTACGCAGGTCTATACCAGTCCAGACTACGCAGGTCTATACCAGTCCAGATAACGCAGGTCTATACCAGTCCAGACTACGCAGGTCTATACCAGTCCAGATAACGCAGGTCTATACCAGTCCAGACTACACAGGTCTATACCAGTCCAGACTACACAGGTCTATACCAGTCCAGACTACACAGGTCTATACCAGTCCAGATTACACAGGTCTATACCAGTCCAGACTACACAGGTCTATACCAGTCCAGACAACGCAGGTCTATACCACTCCAGACAACGCAGGTCTATACCAGTCCAGACTACACAGATCTATACCAGTCCAGACAACGCAGGTCTTTACCAGTCCAGACTACACAGGTTAATACCAGTCCAGACTACACAGGTCTATACCAGTCCAGACTACACAGGTCTTTACCAGTCCAGACTACACAGATCTTTACCAGTCCAGACTACGCAGGTCTATACCAGTCCAGACTACGCAGGTCTATACCTGTCCATACTACGCAGGTCTATACCAGTCCAGATTACGCAGGTCTATACCAGTCCAGACTACACAGGTCTATACCAGTCCAGACTACACAGGTCTATACCAGTCCAGACTACACAGGTCTATACCAGTCCAGATTACACAGGTCTATACCAGTCCAGACTACACAGGTCTATACTAGTCCAGACAACGCAGGTCTATACCAGTCCAGACTACACAGGTCTATACCAGTCCAGATTACACAGGTCTATACCAGTCCAGACAACGCAGGTCTATACCACTCCAGACAACGCAGGTCTATACCAGTCCAGACAACGCAGGTCTTTACCAGTCCAGATTACACAGGTCTATACCAGTCCAGACTACACAGTCCAGACAACGCAGGTCTATACCAGTCCAGACTACGCAGGTCTATACCAGTCCAGACTACGCAGGTCTATACCAGTCCAGACTACGCAGGTCTATACCAGTCCAGACTACGCAGGTCTATAACAGTCCATACTACGCAGGTATATACCAGTCCAGACTACGCAGGTCTATACCAGTCCAGACTACACAGGTCTATACCAGTCCAGACTACACAAGTCTATACCAGTGCAGACTACACAGATCTATACCAGTCCAGATTACACAGGTCTATACCAGTCCAGATTACACAGGTCTATACCAGTCCAGACTACACAGGTCTATACCAGTCCAGACAACGCAGGTCTATACCAGTCCAGACTACGCAGGTCTATACCAGTCCAGAATACGCAGGTCTATAACAGTCCAGACTACACAGGTCTATACCAGTCCAGACTACACAGGTCTATACCAGTCCAGACTACACAGGTCTATACCAGTCCAGATTACACAGGTCTATACCAGTCCAGACTACACAGGTCTATACTAGTCCAGACAACGCAGGTCTATACCAGTCCAGACTACACAGGTCTATACCAGTCCAGACTACACAGGTCTATACCAGTCCAGATTACACAGGTCTATACCAATCCAGACTACACAGGTTTATACCAGTCCAGACAACGCAGGTCTATACCACTCCAGACAACGCAGGTCTTTACCAGTCCAGATTACACAGGTCTATACCAGTCCAGACTACACAGGTCTATACCAGTCCAGATTACACAGGTCTATACCAGTCCAGACAACACAGGTCTATACCAGTCCAGACAACGCAGGTCTATACCACTCCAGACAACGCAGGTCTATACCAGTCCAGACAACGCAGGTCTATACCACTACAGACAACGCAGGTCTATACCAGTACAGACAACGCAGGTCTTTACCAGTCCAGACTACACAGGTCTATACCAGTCCAGACTACACAGGTATATACCAGTCCAGATTACACAGGTCTATACCAGTCCAGACTACACAGGTCTATACCAGTCCAGACAACGCAGGTCTATACCACTCCAGACAACGCAGGTCTATACCAGTCCAGACTACACAGATCTATACCAGTCCAGACAACGCAGGTCTTTACCAGTCCAGACTACACAGGTTAATACCAGTCCAGACTACACAGGTCTATACCAGTCCAGACTACACAGGTCTTTACCAGTCCAGACTACACAGATCTTTACCAGTCCAGACTACGCAGGTCTATACCAGTCCAGACTACGCAGGTCTATACCTGTCCATACTACGCAGGTCTATACCAGTCCAGATTACGCAGGTCTATACCAGTCCAGACTACACAGGTCTATACCAGTCCAGATTACACAGGTCTATACCAGTCCAGACTACACAGGTCTATACTAGTCCAGACAACGCAGGTCTATACCAGTCCAGACTACACAGGTCTATACCAGTCCAGATTACACAGGTCTATACCAGTCCAGACAACGCAGGTCTATACCACTCCAGACAACGCAGGTCTATACCAGTCCAGACAACGCAGGTCTTTACCAGTCCAGATTACACAGGTCTATACCAGTCCAGACTACACAGTCCAGACAACGCAGGTCTATACCAGTCCAGACTACGCAGGTCTATACCAGTCCAGACTACGCAGGTCTATACCAGTCCAGACTACGCAGGTCTATACCAGTCCAGACTACGCAGGTCTATAACAGTCCATACTACGCAGGTATATACCAGTCCAGACTACGCAGGTCTATACCAGTTCAGACTACGCAGGTCTATACCAGTCCAGACTACGCAGGTCTATACCAGTCCAGATAACGCAGGTCTATACCAGTCCAGACTACGCAGGTCTATACCAGTCCAGATAACGCAGGTCTATACCAGTCCAGACTACACAGGTCTATACCAGTCCAGACTACACAGGTCTATACCAGTCCAGACTACACAGATCTATACCAGTCCAGATTACACAGATCTATACCAGTCCAGACTACGCAGGTCTATACCAGTCCAGACTACGCAGGTCTATACCAGTCCAGACTACGCAGGTCTATACCAGTCCAGATAACGCATTGTCTATACCAGTCCAGACTACGCAGGTCTATACCAGTCCAGATAACGCAGGTCTATACCAGTCCAGACTACACAGGTCTATACCAGTCCAGACTACACAGGTCTATACCAGTCCAGACTACACAGATCTATACCAGTCCAGATTACACAGGTCTATACCAGTCCAGATTACACAGGTCTATACCAGTCCAGACTACACAGGTCTATACCAGTCCAGACAACGCAGGTCTATACCAGTCCAGACTACGCAGGTCTATACCAGTCCAGAATACGCAGGTCTATAACAGTCCAGACTACACAGGTCTATACCAGTCCAGACTACACAGGTCTATACCAGTCCAGACTACACAGGTCTATACCAGTCCAGATTACACAGGTCTATACCAGTCCAGACTACACAGGTCTATACTAGTCCAGACAACGCAGGTCTATACCAGTCCAGACTACACAGGTCTATACCAGTCCAGACTACACAGGTCTATACCAGTCCAGATTACACAGGTCTATACCAATCCAGACTACACAGGTCTATACCAGTCCAGACAACGCAGGTCTATACCACTCCAGACAACGCAGGTCTTTACCAGTCCAGATTACACAGGTCTATACCAGTCCAGACTACACAGGTCTATACCAGTCCAGATTACACAGGTCTATACCAGTCCAGACAACACAGGTCTATACCAGTCCAGACAACGCAGGTCTATACCACTCCAGACAACGCAGGTCTATACCAGTCCAGACAACGCAGGTCTATACCACTACAGACAACGCAGGTCTATACCAGTACAGACAACGCAGGTCTTTACCAGTCCAGACTACACAGGTCTATACCAGTCCAGACTACACAGGTCTATACCAGTCCAGATTACACAGGTCTATACCAGTCCAGACTACACAGGTCTATACCAGTCCAGACAACGCAGGTCTATACCACTCCAGACAAAGCAGGTCTATACCAGTCCAGACTACGCAGGTCTATACCAGTCCAGACTACGCAGGTCTATACCAGTCCAGACTACACAGGTCTATACCAGTCCAGATTACACAGGTCTATACCAGTCCAGACAACGCAGGTCTATACCACTCCAGACAACGCAGGTCTATACCAGTCCAGACAACGCAGGTCTTTACCAGTCCAGATTACACAGGTCTATACCAGTCCAGACTACACAGTCCAGACAACGCAGGTCTATACCAGTCCAGACTACGCAGGTCTATACCAGTCCAGACTACGCAGGTCTATACCAGTCCAGACTACGCAGGTCTATACCAGTCCAGATTACACAGGTCTATACCAGTCCAGATTACACAGGTCTATACCAGTCCAGACTACACAGGTCTATACCAGTCCAGACAACGCAGGTCTATACCAGTCAAGACTACGCAGGTCTATACCAGTCCAGAATACGCAGGTCTATAACAGTCCAGACTACACAGGTCTATACCAGTCCAGACTACACAGGTCTATACCAGTCCAGACTACACAGGTCTATACTAGTCCAGACAACGCAGGTCTATACCAGTCCAGACTACACAGGTCTATACCAGTCCAGACTACACAGGTCTATACCAGTCCAGATTACACAGGTCTATACCAATCCAGACTACACAGGTCTATACCAGTCCAGACAACGCAGGTCTATACCACTCCAGACAACGCAGGTCTTTACCAGTCCAGATTACACAGGTCTATACCAGTCCAGACAACACAGGTCTATACCAGTCCAGATTACACAGGTCTATACCAGTCCAGACAACACAGGTCTATACCAGTCCAGACAACGCAGGTCTATACCACTCCAGACAACGCAGGTCTATACCAGTCCAGACAACGCAGGTCTATACCACTACAGACAACGCAGGTCTATACCAGTCCAGACAACGCAGGTCTTTACCAGTCCAGACTACACAGGTCTATACCAGTCCAGACTACACAGGTCTATACCAGTCCAGATTACACAGGTCTATACCAGTCCAGACTACGCAGGTCTATACCAGTCCATACTACACAGGTCTATACCAGTCCAGACTACACAGGTCTATACCAGTCCAGATTACACAGGTCTATACCAGTCCAGACTACACAGGCCTATACTAGTCCAGACAACGCAGGTCTATACCAGTCCAGACTACACAGGTCTATACCAGTCCAGACAACACAGGTCTATACCAGTCCAGATTACACAGGTCTATACCAGTCCAGACAACGCAGGTCTATACCACTCCAGACAATGCAGGTCTATACCAGTCCAGACAACGCAGGTCTTTACCAGTCCAGATTACACAGGTCTATACCAGTCCAGACTACACAGGTCTATACCAGTCCAGACAACGCAGGTCTTTACCAGTCCAGACTACACAGGTCTATACCAGTCCAGACTACACAGGTCTATACCAGTCCAGACTACACAGGTCTTTACCAGTCCAGACTACACAGATCTTTACCAGTCCAGACTACGCAGGTCTATACCAGTCCAGACTACGCAGGTCTATACCTGTCCATACTACGCAGGTCTATACCAGTCCAGAATACGCAGGTCTATACCACTCCAGACAACGCAGGTCTATACCAGTCCAGACTACACAGGTCTATACCAGTCCAGATTACACAGGTCTATACCAGTCCAGACTACACAGGTCTATACCAGTCCAGACAACGCAGGTCTATACCACTCCAGACAACGCAGGTCTATACCACTCCAGACAACGCAGGTCTATACCAGTCCAGACAACGCAGGTCTATACCACTACAGACAACGCAGGTCTATACCAGTCCAGACAACGCAGGTCTTTACCAGTCCAGACTACACAGGTCTATACCAGTCCAGACTACACAGGTCTATACCAGTCCAGATTACACAGGTCTATACCAGTCCAGACTACGCAGGTCTATACCAGTCCATACTACACAGGTCTATACCAGTCCAGACTACACAGGTCTATACCAGTCCAGATTACACAGGTCTATACCAGTCCAGACTACACAGGCCTATACTAGTCCAGACAACGCAGGTCTATACCAGTCCAGACTACACAGGTCTATACCAGTCCAGACAACACAGGTCTATACCAGTCCAGATTACACAGGTCTATACCAGTCCAGACAACGCAGGTCTATACCACTCCAGACAATGCAGGTCTATACCAGTCCAGACAACGCAGGTCTTTACCAGTCCAGATTACACAGGTCTATACCAGTCCAGACTACACAGGTCTATACCAGTCCAGACAACGCAGGTCTTTACCAGTCCAGACTACACAGGTCTATACCAGTCCAGACTACACAGGTCTATACCAGTCCAGACTACACAGGTCTTTACCAGTCCAGACTACACAGATCTTTACCAGTCCAGACTACGCAGGTCTATACCAGTCCAGACTACGCAGGTCTATACCTGTCCATACTACGCAGGTCTATACCAGTCCAGAATACGCAGGTCTATACCACTCCAGACAACGCAGGTCTATACCAGTCCAGACTACACAGGTCTATACCAGTCCAGATTACACAGGTCTATACCAGTCCAGACTACACAGGTCTATACCAGTCCAGACAACGCAGGTCTATACCACTCCAGACAACGCAGGTCTATACCAGTCCAGACTACACAGATCTATACCAGTCCAGACAACGCAGGTCTTTACCAGTCCAGACTACACAGGTCTATACCAGTCCAGACTACACAGGTCTATACCAGTCCAGACTACACAGGTCTTTACCAGTCCAGACTACACAGATCTTTACCAGTCCAGACTACACAGGTCTATACCAGTCCAGACTACGCAGGTCTATACCTGTCCATACTACGCAGGTCTATACCAGTCCAGACTACGCAGGTCTATACCAGTCCAGACTACGCAGGTCTATACCAGTCCAGACTACACAGGTCTATACCAGTCCAGACTACACAGGTCTATACCAGTCCAGATTACACAGGTCTATACCAGTCCAGACTACACAGGCCTATACTAGTCCAGACAACGCAGGTCTATACCAGTCCAGACTACACAGGTCTATACCAGTCCAGACAACACAGGTCTATACCAGTCCAGATTACACAGGTCTATACCAGTCCAGACAACGCAGGTCTATACCACTCCAGACAACGCAGGTCTATACCAGTCCAGACAACGCAGGTCTTTACCAGTCCAGATTACACAGGTCTATACCAGTCCAGACTACACAGGTCTATACCAGTCCAGACAACGCAGGTCTTTACCAGTATAGACTACACAGGTCTATACCAGTCCAGACTACACAGGTCTATACCAGTCCAGACTACACAGGTCTATACCAGTCCAGACTACACAGGCCTATACCAGTCCAGACAACGCAGGTCTATACCAGTCCAGACTACACAGGTCTATACCAGTCCAGACAACACAGGTCTATACCAGTCCAGATTACACAGGTCTATACCAGTCCAGACAACGCAGGTCTATACCACTCCAGACAACGCAGGTCTATACCAGTCCAGACAACGCAGGTCTTTACCAGTCCAGATTACACAGGTCTATACCAGTCCAGACTACACAGGTCTATACCAGTCCAGACAACGCAGGTCTTTACCAGTATAGACTACACAGGTCTATACCAGTCCAGACTACACAGGTCTATACCAGTCCAGACTACACAGGTCTTTACCAGTCCAGACTACACAGATCTTTACCAGTCCAGACTACGCAGGTCTATACCAGTCCAGACTACGCAGGTCTATACCTGTCCATACTACGCAGGTCTATACCAGTCCAGAATACGCAGGTCTATACCAGTCCAGACTACGCAGGTCTATACCAGTCCAGACAACGCAGGTCTTTACCAGTCCAGACTACACAGGTCTATACCAGTCCAGACTACACAGGTCTATACCAGTCCAGACTACACAGGTCTTTACCAGTCCAGACTACACAGATCTTTACCAGTCCAGACTACGCAGGTCTATACCAGTCCAGACTACGCAGGTCTATACCTGTCCATACAACGCAGGTCTATACCAGTCCAGAATACGCAGGTCTATACCACTCCAGACAACGCAGGTCTATACCAGTCCAGACTACACAGGTCTATACCAGTCCAGATTACACAGGTCTATACCAGTCCAGACTACACAGGTCTATACCAGTCCAGACAACGCAGGTCTATACCACTCCAGACAACGCAGGTCTATACCAGTCCAGACTACACAGATCTATACCAGTCCAGACAACGCAGGTCTTTACCAGTCCAGACTACACAGGTCTATACCAGTCCAGACTACACAGGTCTATACCAGTCCAGACTACACAGGTCTTTACCAGTCCAGACTACACAGATCTTTACCAGTCCAGACTACACAGGTCTATACCAGTCCAGACTACGCAGGTCTATACCTGTCCATACTACGCAGGTCTATACCAGTCCAGACTACGCAGGTCTATACCAGTCCAGACTACGCAGGTCTATACCAGTCCAGACTACACAGGTCTATACCAGTCCAGACTACACAGGTCTATACCAGTCCAGATTACACAGGTCTATACCAGTCCAGACTACACAGGCCTATACTAGTCCAGACAACGCAGGTCTATACCAGTCCAGACTACACAGGTCTATACCAGTCCAGACAACACAGGTCTATACCAGTCCAGATTACACAGGTCTATACCAGTCCAGACAACGCAGGTCTATACCACTCCAGACAACGCAGGTCTATACCAGTCCAGACAACGCAGGTCTTTACCAGTCCAGATTACACAGGTCTATACCAGTCCAGACTACACAGGTCTATACCAGTCCAGACAACGCAGGTCTTTACCAGTATAGACTACACAGGTCTATACCAGTCCAGACTACACAGGTCTATACCAGTCCAGACTACACAGGTCTATACCAGTCCAGACTACACAGGCCTATACTAGTCCAGACAACGCAGGTCTATACCAGTCCAGACTACACAGGTCTATACCAGTCCAGACAACACAGGTCTATACCAGTCCAGATTACACAGGTCTATACCAGTCCAGACAACGCAGGTCTATACCACTCCAGACAACGCAGGTCTATACCAGTCCAGACAACGCAGGTCTTTACCAGTCCAGATTACACAGGTCTATACCAGTCCAGACTACACAGGTCTATACCAGTCCAGACAACGCAGGTCTTTACCAGTATAGACTACACAGGTCTATACCAGTCCAGACTACACAGGTCTATACCAGTCCAGACTACACAGGTCTTTACCAGTCCAGACTACACAGATCTTTACCAGTCCAGACTACGCAGGTCTATACCAGTCCAGACTACGCAGGTCTATACCTGTCCATACTACGCAGGTCTATACCAGTCCAGAATACGCAGGTCTATACCAGTCCAGACTACGCAGGTCTATACCAGTCCAGACTACGCAGGTCTATACCAGTCCAGACTACGCAGGTCTATACCAGTCCAGACTACACAGGTCTATACCAGTCCAGATTACACAGGTCTATACCAGTCCAGACTACACAGGTCTATACCAGTCCAGACAACGCAGGTCTATACCACTCCAGACAACGCAGGTCTATACCAGTCCAGACTACACAGATCTATACCAGTCCAGACAACGCAGGTCTTTACCAGTCCAGACTACACAGGTCTATACCAGTCCAGACTACACAGGTCTATACCAGTCCAGACTACACAGGTCTTTACCAGTCCAGACTACAGAGATCTTTACCAGTCCAGACTACACAGGTCTATACCAGTCCAGACAACGCAGGTCTTTACCAGTCCAGACTACACAGGTCTATACCAGTCCAGACTACACAGGTCTATACCAGTCCAGACTACACAGGTCTTTACCAGTCCAGACTACACAGATCTTTACCAGTCCAGACTACGCAGGTCTATACCAGTCCAGACTACGCAGGTCTATACCAGTCCAGACTACGCAGGTCTATACCAGTCCAGACTACGCAGGTCTATACCAGTCCAGACTACGCAGGTCTATACCAGTCCAGACTACGCAGGTCTATACCAGTCCAGACTACGCAGGTCTATACCAGTCCAGACAACACAGGTCTATACCAGTCCAGACTACGCAGGTTTATACCAGTCCAGACTACGCAGGTCTATACCAGTCCAGACTACGCAGGTCTATACCAGTCCAGACTACGCAGGTCTATTCCAGTCCAGACTACACAGGTCTATACCAGTCCAGACTACGCAGGTTTATACCAGTCCAGACTACGCAGGTCTATACCAGTCCAGACTACGCAGGTCTATACCAGTCCAGACTACACAGGTCTATACCAGTCCAGACTACACAGGTCTATACCAGTCCAGACTACACAGGTCTATACCAGTCCAGACTACACAGGTCTATACCAGTCCAGATTACACAGGTCTATACCAGTCCAGATTACACAGGTCTATACCAGTCCAGACTACACAGGTCTATACCAGTCCAGACAACGCAGGTCTATACCAGTCCAGACTACACAGGCCTATACTAGTCCAGACAACGCAGGTCTATACCAGTCCAGACTACACAGGTCTATACCAGTCCAGACAACACAGGTCTATACCAGTCCAGACTACACAGGTCTATACCAGTCCAGACAACGCAGGTCTTTACCAGTCCAGACTATACAGGTCTATACCAGTCCAGACTACACAGGTCTATACCAGTCCAGACTACACAGGTCTTTACCAGTCCAGACTACGCAGATCTTTACCAGTCCAGACTACGCAGGTCTATACCAGTCCAGACTACGCAGGTCTATACCTGTCCATACTACGCAGGTCTATACCAGTCCAGAATACGCAGGTCTATACCACTCCAGACAACGCAGGTCTATACCAGTCCAGACTACACAGGTCTATACCAGTCCAGATTACACAGGTCTATACCAGTCCAGACTACACAGGTCTATACCAGTCCAGACAACGCAGGTCTATACCACTCCAGACAACGCAGGTCTATACCAGTCCAGACTACACAGATCTATACCAGTCCAGACAACGCAGGTCTTTACCAGTCCAGACTACACAGGTCTATACCAGTCCAGACTACACAGGTCTATACCAGTCCAGACTACACAGGTCTTTACCAGTCCAGACTACACAGATCTTTACCAGTCCAGACTACACAGGTCTATACCAGTCCAAACTACGCAGGTCTATACCAGTCCAGACTACACAGATCTTTACCAGTCCAGACTACACAGGTCTTTACCAGTCCAGACTACACAGGTCTATACCAGTCCAGACTACACAGGTCTTTACCAGTCCAGACTACACAGATCTTTACCAGTCCAGACTACACAGGTCTATACCAGTCCAGACTACGCAGGTCTATACCTGTCCATACTACGCAGGTCTATACCAGTCCAGACTACGCAGGTCTATACCAGTCCAGACTACGCAGGTCTATACCAGTCCAAACTACGCAGGTCTATACCAGTCCAGACTACGCAGGTCTATACCAGTCCAGACTACGCAGGTCTATACCAGTCCAGACTACACAGGTCTATACCAGTCCAGACTACACAGGTCTATACCAGTCCAGATTACACAGGTCTATACCAGTCCAGACTACACAGGCCTATACTAGTCCAGACAACGCAGGTCTATACCAGTCCAGACTACACAGGTCTATACTAGTCCAGACAACACAGGTCTATACCAGTCCAGACAACGCAGGTTTATACCAGTCCAGACTACGCAGCTCTATACCAGTCCAGACTACGCAGGTCTATACCAGTCCAGACTACGCAGGTCTATTCCAGTCCAGACTACCCAGGTCTATACCAGTCCAGACTACGCAGGTTTATACCAGTCCAGACTACGCCGGTCTATACCAGTCCAGACTACACAGGTCTATACCAGTCCAGACTACACAGGTCTATACCAGTCCAGACTACACAGGTCTATACCAGTCCAGACTACACAGGTCTATACCAGTCCAGACTACACAGGTCTATACCAGTCCAGATTACACAGGTCTATACCAGTCCAGATTACACAGGTCTATACCAGTCCAGACTACACAGGTCTATACCAGTCCAGACTACGCAGGTCTATACCAGTCCAGACTACGCAGGTCTATACCAGTCCAGACTACGCAGGTCTATACCAGTCCAGATAACGCAGGTCTATACCAGTCCAGACAACGCAGGTCTATACCAGTCCAGACTACGCAGGTCTATACCAGTCCAGACAACGCAGGTCTATAGCAGTCCAGACTACACAGGTCTATACCAATCCAGACAACGCAGGTCTATACCAGTCCAGACTACGCAGGTCTATACCAGTCCAGACAACGCAGGTCTTTATCTGTCCAGACTACTCCTTCTGTCGCTGCTTCAGGAATGTAGATATGAAATCAGACAATTCAGCTCAACCCGGTCCTAAAACAAACATTTACCCACAGGAAAGATGATGAATATGACACCTGCAAACATAACTCCTCTTATCTCCGGCATCAGTACTACAGTAAGACTAAAACAGGGAATCCTGACTACAACACCTATCCACCTCCCAACACTTCTTACAGTCCTCATCAGTGTCAGTCACTAGTCCAGTACTACAGTCCTCATCACTGTCAGTCCCTCGTCCAATACTACAGTCCTCATCAGTGTCAGTCACCAGTCCAGTACTACAGTTCTCATCAGTGTCAGTCCCTCGTCCAATACTACAGTCCTCATCAGTGTCAGTCACCAGTCCAGTACTACAGTCCTCATCAGTGCCAGTCCCTCGTCCAGTACTATAGTCTTCATCAGTGTCAGTCATTAGTCCAGTACTACAGTCCTCAACAGTGTCAGTCACTAGTCCAGTACTACAGTCCTCATCAGTGTCAGTCACTAGTCCAGTACTATAGTCCTCATCAGTGTCAGTCACTAATCCAGTACTATAGTCCTCATCAGTGTCAGTCACTAGTCCAGTACTACAGTCCTCATCAGTGTCAGTCACTAGTCCAGTACTATAGTCCTCATCAGTGTCAGTCCCTCGTCCAATACTACAGTCCTCATCAGTGTCATCCCTCGTCCAGTACTACAGTCCTCATCAGTGTCAGTCCCTCGTCTTAATACAGTAAGACTAAAACAGGGAATCCTGACTACAACACCTATCATCAGTGTCAGTCACTAGTCCAGTACTATAGTCCTCATCAGTGTCAGTCACTAATCCAGTACTATAGTCCTCATCAGTGTCAGTCACTAGTCCAGTACTACAGTCCTCATCAGTGTCCGTCACTAGCCCAGTACTATAGTCCTCATCAGTGTCAGTCCCTCGTCCAATACTACAGTCCTCATCAGTGTCATCCCTCGTCCAGTACTACAGTCCTCATCAGTGTCAGTCCCTCGTCTTACTACAGTAAGACTAAAACAGGAAATCCTGACTACAACACCTATCCACCTCCCAACACTTCTTACAGTCCTCATCAGTGTCAGTCACTAGTCCAGTACTACAGTCCTCATCAGTGTCAGTCCCTCGTCCAATACTACAGTCCTCATCAGTGTCAGTCACCAGTCAAGTACTACAGTCCTCATCAGTGTCAGTCCCTCGTCCAGTACTATAGTCCTCATCAGTGTCAGTCACTAGTCCAGTACTACAGTCCTCATCAGTGTCAGTCACTAGTCCAGTACTACAGTCCTCATCAGTGTCAGTCACTAGTCCAGTACTATAGTCCTCATCAGTGTCAGTCACTAATCCAGTACTATAGTCCTCATCAGTGTCAGTCCCTCGTCCAGTACTATAGTCTTCATCAGTGTCAGTCACTAGTCCAGTACTACAGTCCTCAACAGTGTCAGTCACTAGTCCAGTACTACAGTCCTCATCAGTGTCAGTCACTAGTCCAGTACTATAGTCCTCATCAGTGTCAGTCACTAATCCAGTACTATAGTCCTCATCAGTGTCAGTCACTAGTCCAGTACTACAGTCCTCATCAGTGTTCGTCACTAGCCCAGTACTATAGTCCTCATCAGTGTCAGTCCCTCGTCCAATACTACAGTCCTCATCACTGTCATCCCTCGTCCAGTACTACAGTCCTCATCAGTGTCAGTCCCTCGTCTTACTAAAGTAAGACTAAAACAGGAAATCCTGACTACAACACCTATCCACCTCCCAACACTTCTTACAGTCCTCATCAGTGTCAGTCACTAGTCCAGTACTACAGTCCTCATCAGTGTCAGTCCCTCGTCCAATACTACAGTCCTCATCAGTGTCAGTCACCAGTCAAGTACTACAGTCCTCATCAGCGTCAGTCCCTCGTCCAGTACTATAGTCCTCATCAGTGTCAGTCACTAGTCCAGTACTACAGTCCTCATCAGTGTCAGTCACTAGTCCAGTACTACAGTCCTCATCAGTGTCAGTCACTAGTCCAGTACTATAGTCCTCATCAGTGTCAGTCACTAATCCAGTACTATAGTCCTCATCAGTGTCAGTCCCTCGTCCAGTACTATAGTCTTCATCAGTGTCAGTCACTAGTCCAGTACTACAGTCCTCAACAGTGTCAGTCACTAGTCCAGTACTACAGTCCTCATCAGTGTCAGTCACTAGTCCAGTACTATAGTCCTCATCAGTGTCAGTCACTAATCCAGTACTATAGTCCTCATCAGTGTCAGTCACTAGTCCAGTACTACAGTCCTCATCAGTGTCCGTCACTAGCCCAGTACTATAGTCCTCATCAGTGTCAGTCCCTCGTCCAATACTACAGTCCTCATCAGTGTCATCCCTCGTCCAGTACTACAGTCCTCATCAGTGTCAGTCCCTCGTCTTACTACAGTAAGACTAAAACAGGAAATCCTGACTACAACACCTATCCACCTCCCAACACTTCTTACAGTCCTCATCAGTGTCAGTCACTAGTCCAGTACTACAGTCCTCATCAGTGTCAGTCCCTCGTCCAATACTACAGTCCTCATCAGTGTCAGTCACCAGTCAAGTACTACAGTCCTCATCAGTGTCAGTCCCTCGTCCAGTACTATAGTCCTCATCAGTGTCAGTCACTAGTCCAGTACTACAGTCCTCATCAGTGTCAGTCACTAGTCCAGTACTACAGTCCTCATCAGTGTCAGTCACTAGTCCAGTACTATAGTCCTCATCAGTGTCAGTCACTAATCCAGTACTATAGTCCTCATCAGTGTCAGTCCCTCGTCCAGTACTATAGTCTTCATCAGTGTCAGTCACTAGTCCAGTACTACAGTCCTCAACAGTGTCAGTCACTAGTCCAGTACTACAGTCCTCATCAGTGTCAGTCACTAGTCCAGTACTATAGTCCTCATCAGTGTCAGTCACTAATCCAGTACTATAGTCCTCATCAGTGTCAGTCACTAGTCCAGTACTACAGTCCTCATCAGTGTCAGTCACTCGTCCAATACTACAGTCCTCATCAGTGTCATCCCTCGTCCAGTACTACAGTCCTCATCAGTGTCAGTCCCTCGTCTTAATACAGTAAGACTAAAACAGGGAATCCTGACTACAACACCTATCATCAGTGTCAGTCACTAGTCCAGTACTATAGTCCTCATCAGTGTTAGTCACTAATCCAGTACTATAGTCCTCATCAGTGTCAGTCACTAGTCCAGTACTACAGTCCTCATCAGTGTCCGTCACTAGCCCAGTACTATAGTCCTCATCAGTGTCAGTCCCTCGTCCAATACTACAGTCCTCATCAGTGTCATCCCTCGTCCAGTACTACAGTCCTCATCAGTGTCAGTCCCTCGTCTTACTACAGTAAGACTAAAACAGGAAATCCTGACTACAACACCTATCCACCTCCCAACACTTCTTACAGTCCTCATCAGTGTCAGTCACTAGTCCAGTACTACAGTCCTCATCAGTGTCAGTCCCTCGTCCAATACTACAGTCCTCATCAGTGTCAGTCACCAGTCAAGTACTACAGTCCTCATCAGTGTCAGTCCCTCGTCCAGTACTATAGTCCTCATCAGTGTCAGTCACTAGTCCAGTACTACAGTCCTCATCAGTGTCAGTCACTAGTCCAGTACTATAGTCCTCATCAGTGTCAGTCACTAATCCAGTACTATAGTCCTCATCAGTGTCAGTCCCTCGTCCAGTACTATAGTCCTCATCAGTGTCAGTCACTAGTCCAGTACTACAGTCCTCATCAGTGTCAGTCACTAGTCCAGTACTACAGTCCTCATCAGTGTCAGTCACTAGTCCAGTACTATAGTCCTCATCAGTGTCAGTCACTAATCCAGTACTACAGTCCTCATCAGTGTCAGTCACTAGTCCAGTACTACAGTCCTCATCAGTGTCAGTCACTAGTCCAGTACTATAGTCCTCATCAGTGTCAGTCACTAGTCCAGTACTTTAGTGCTCATCAGTGTCTGTCCCTCGTCCAATACTACAGTCCTCATCAGTGTCATACCTCGTCCAGTACTACAGTCCTCATCAGTGTCAGTCCCTCGTCCAATACTACAGTCCTCATCAGTGTCAGTCACTAGTCCAGTACTACAGTCCTCATCACTGTCAGTCACTAGTCCAGTACTACAGTCCTCATCAGTGTCAGTCACTAGTCCAGTACTACAGTCCTCATCAGTGTCAGTCACTAGTCCAGTACTACAGTCCTCATCAGTGTCAGTCACTAGTTTTACACTACAGCAGCGATATCCTAATAAATCGGAGGCTTTTCTGTACATCTATGGAGCAGCTCCGGGTTCAGATTCTTTTGCATTAGTTTTGCACTCCGGAGTTCTGTCCTCCCACCAAAAAAAGGATCAGAGCAGAGGTCAGAGGAGAAAACCCCCTTCTGGGCATGTGACTGCGCCCCCCGAGGGCAGATCTCCCGAGCACACGTGTGGGTGCAGCCTCGGGGTCATTCACACTTTCGTATATCGGATCTGTATTCATTTTTGTCATGGAATAACGGCGCCAATACAGTTAAATGGTTTTTCTTTTCCGTTATTTTATTTGCACGTTTTCTTACCTGCATGATGATGTTTTTTTATACGCAGCGTCTTCCGGCAGGTCCATATTGCTGCCGTTAGTAGCCCATAGAAGTCAACAGGTTGACTTTAAAAATGTATGTTCTGTTTTTGCGCAGTTCAATGTGCGTATTTGTTACGTTTTTTGACATCAATATTTTAGCAACATTAAAAAAATAGCAAAAAAAGGAAAAAAAAAAACCCACAACAAATATGAATGAAAAATTAAAAATTAAAAATGTGAAACAGAAACGGAACAATTTGTAAAAATAACGAACCGTATTTAATCCGTATTTTCATACACAACGTGTGGGAGTCTGATGATGAACTCTGACGACAGTTTGAGCCCCACAAAAATGAACAGGACCCGGAGCTGCTTCTTACCCCCTGGTTGCCGGTCTGCGGGCCGTACGCTGCCTGTGGAGATGTGTGAAGAGGCTGCCACCTGGAGGAGGAACGCAGCATCACGGCCTGGAAAGTGTTACCTGGGAATATATGAATAAACTTGTTTAACTCCTACTAGACCGGCTTGATGTGACATTATCTTTAATGACGCTTCCTAAGGGACGGTATCGCATAGTTTAAGGTTTATTCTGCTCGGCCTGCGCAGATATTGGAGAACCTTGAAGTGGTGTGCGGAATACAGACTCCTCCACCTACAATATCCATCCAGCCGGAGTGAATCACTGCAGACTTTCTTATTGTAGGTTCTTCCGCACCTCGTCCGGCACATGGCCGTATTATGTTACATCAATAACACCAGGACCTGCTCCACCGGACACCGTATTATGTTACATCAATAACACCAGGACCTGCTCCACCGGACACCGTATTATGTTACATCAATAACACCAGGACCTGCTCCACCGGACACTGTATTATGTTACATCAATAACACCAGGACCTGCTCCACCGGACACCGTATTATGTTACATCAATAACACCTGGACCTGCTCCACCGGACACCGTATTATGTTACATCAATAACACCAGGACCTGCTCCACCGGACACCGTATTATGTTACATCAATAACACCAGGACCTGCTCCACCGGACACCGTATTATGTAACATCAATAAAACCAGGACCTGCTCCCCCGGACACCGTATTATGTTACATCAATAACACCAGGACCTGCTCCACCGGACACCGTATTATGTTACATCAATAACACCAGGACCTGCTCCACCGGACACCGTATTATGTTACATCAATAACACCAGGACCTGCTCCCCCGGACACCGTATTATGTTACATCAATAACACCAGGACCTCCTCCACCGGACACCGTATTATGTTACATCAATAACACCAGGACCTGCTCCACCGGACACTGTATTATGTTACATCAATAACACCAGGACCTGCTCCACCGGACACCGTATTATGTTACATCAATAACACCAGGACCTGCTCCACCGGACACTGTATTATGTTACATCAATAACACCAGGACCTGCTCCACCGGACACCGTATTATGTTACATCAATAACACCGGGACCTGCTCCACCGGACACCGTATTATGTTACATCAATAACACCAGGACCTGCTCCACCGGACACAGTATTATGTTACATCAATAACACCAGGACCTGTTCCACCGGACACCGTATTATGTTACATCAATAACACCAGGACCTGCTCCACCGGACACCGTATTATGTTACATCAATAACACCAGGACCTGCTCCACCGGACACAGTATTATGTTACATCAATAACACCAGGACCTGTTCCACCGGACACCGTATTATGTTACATCAATAACACCAGGACCTGCTCCACCGGACACCGTATTATGTTACATCAATAACACCAGGACCTCCTCCACCGGACACCGTATTATGTTACATCAATAACACCAGGACCTGCTCCACCGGACGCCGTATTATGTAACATCAATATAACCAGGACCTGCTCCACCGTACACTGTATTATGTTACATCAATAACACCAGGACCTGCTCCACCGGACACCGTATTATGTTACATCAATAACACCAGGACCTGCTCCACCGGACACCGTATTATGTTACATCAATAACACCAGGACCTGCTCCACCGGACACCGTATTATGTTTCATCAATAACACCAGGACCTGCTCCACCGGACACTGTATAATGTTACATCAATAACACCAGGACCTGCTCCACCGGACACCGTATTATGTTACATCAATAACACCAGGACCTGCTCCACCGGACACCGTATTATGTTACATCAATATCACCAGGACCTGCTCCACTGGACACCGTATTATGTTACATCAATAACACCAGAACCTGCTCCACCGGGCACCGTATTATGTTACATCAATAACACCAGGACCTTCTCCACCGGACAATGTATTATGTTACATCAATAACACCAGGACCTGCTCCACCGGACAATGTATTATGTTACATCAATAACACCAGGTCCTGCTCCACCGGACACCGTATTATGTTACATCAATAACACCAGGACCTGCTCCACCGGACACCGTATTATGTTACATCAATAACACCAGGACCTGCTCCACCGGACACCGTATTATGTTACATCAATAACACCAGGACCTGCTCCACCGGACACAGTATTATGTTACATCAATAACACCAGGACCTGCTCCACCGGACACCGTATTATGTTACATCAATAACACCAGGAGCTGCTCCACCGGACACCGTATTATGTTACATCAATAACACCAGGACCTGCTCCACCGGACACCGTATTATGTTACATCAATAACACCGGGACCTGCTCCACCGGACACCGTATTATGTTACATCAATAACACCGGGACCTGCTCCACCGGACACCGTATTATGTTACATCAATAACACCAGGACCTGCTCCACCGGACACCGTATAATGTTACATCAATAACACCAGGACCTGCTCCACCGGACACCGTATTATGTTACATCAATAACACCAGGACCTGCTCCACCGGACACCGTATTATGTTACATCAATAACACCAGGACCTGCTCCACCGGACACCGTATTATGTTACATCAATAACACCAGGACCTGCTCCACCGGACACCGTATTATGTTACATCAATAACACCAGGACCTGCTCCACCGGACACCGTATTATGTAACATCAATAACACCAGGACCTGCTCCACCGGACACCGTATTATGTTACATCAATAACACCAGGACCTGCTGCACCAGGCACCGTATTATGTTACATCAATAACACCAGGACCTGCTCCACAAGAACACCGTATTATGTAACATCAATAACACCAGGACCTGCTCCACCGGACACCGTATTATGTTACATCAATAACACCCGGACCTGCTCCACCGGGCACCGTATTATGTTACATCAATAACACCAGGACCTGCTCCACCGGACATCGTATTATGTTACATCAATAACACCAGGACCTGCTCCACCGGACACAGTATTATGTTACATCAATAACACCAGGACCTGCTCCACCGGACACCGTATTATGTTACATCAAAACACCAGGACCTGCTCCACCGGACACAGTATTATGTTACATCAATAACACCAGGACCTGCTCCACCGGACACCGTATTATGTTACATCAATAACACCAGGACCTGCTCCACCGGACACCGTATTATGTTACATCAATAACACCGGGACCTGCTCCACCGGACACCGTATTATGTTACATCAATAACACCAGGACCTGCTCCACCGGACACCGTATTATGTTACATCAATAACACCGGGACCTGCTCCACCGGACACCGTATTATGTTACATCAATAACACCAGGACCTGCTCCACCGGACGCCGTATTATGTTACATCAATAACACCAGGGCCTGCTCCACCGGACACCGTATTATGTTACATCAATAACACCAGGACCTGCTCCACCGGACACGGTATTATGTTACATCATTAACACCTGGACCTGCTCCACCGGACGCCGTATTATGTTACATCAATAACACCAGGACCTGCTCCACCGGACACCGTATTATGTTACATCAATAACACCAGGACCTGCTCCACCGGACACCGTATTATGTAACATCAATAACACCAGGACCTGCTCCACCGGACACCGTATTATGTTACATATATAACACCAGGACCTACTCCACCGGACACCGTATTATGTTACATCAATAACACCAGGACCTGCTCCCCCGACACCGTATTATGTTACATCAATAACACCAGGACCTGCTCCACCGGACGCCGTATTATGTTACATCAATAACACCAGGACCTGCTCCCCCGACACCGTATTATGTAACATCAATAACACCAGGACCTGCTCCACCGGACACCGTATTATGTTACATCAATAACACCAGGACCTGCTCCACCGGACACTGTATTATGTTACATCAATAACACCAGGACCTGCTCCACCGGACACCGTATTATGTTATATCAATAACACCAGGACCTGCTCCACCGGACACTGTATTATGTTACATCAATAACACCAGGACCTGCTCCACCGGACACTGTATTATGTTACATCAATAACACCAGGACCTGCTCCACCGGACACCGTATTATGTAACATCAATAACACCAGGACCTGCTCCACCGGACACCGTATTATGTTACATCAATAACACCAGGACCAGCTCCACCGGACACCGTATTATGTTACATCAATAACACCAGGACCTGCTCCACCGGACACCGTATTATGTTACATCAATAACACCAGGACCAGCTCCACCGGACACCGTATTATGTTACATCAATAACACCAGGACCTGCTCCACCGGACACCGTATTATGTTACATCAATAACACCAGGACCTGCTCCACCGGACACTGTATTATGTTACATCAATAACACCAGGACCTGCTCCACCGGACACCGTATTATGTAACATCAATAACACCAGGACCTGCTCCACCGGACGCCGTATTATGTTACATCAATAACACCAGGACCTGCTCCACTGGACACCGTATTATGTAACATCAATAACACCAGGACCTGCTCCACCGGACACCGTATTATGTTACATCAATAACACCAGGACCTGCTCCACCGGACGCCGTATTATGTTACATCAATAACACCAGGACCTGCTCCACCGGACACCGTATTATGTTACATCAATAACACCAGGACCTGCTCCACCGGACACCGTATTATGTTACATCAATAACACCAGGACCTGCTCCACCGGACACCGTATTATGTTACATCAATAACACCAGGACCTGCTCCACCGGACACCGTATTATGTTACATCAATAACACCAGGACCTGCTCCACCGGACACCGTATTATGTAACATCAATAACACCAGGACCTGCTCCACCGGACACTGTATTATGTTACATCAATAACACCAGGACCTGCTCCACCGGACACTGTATTATGTTACATCAATAACACCAGGACCTGCTCCACCGGACACTGTATTATGTTACATCAATAACACCAGGACCTGCTCCACCGGACACTGTATTATGTTACATCAATAACACCAGGACCTGCTCCACCGGACACTGTATTATGTTACATCAATAACACCAGGACCTGCTCCACCGGACACCGTATTATGTAACATCAATAACACCAGGGCCTGCTCCACCGGACACCGTATTATGTTACATCAATAACACCAGGACCTGCTCCACCGGACACCGTATTATGTTACATCAATAACACCAGGACCTGCTCCACCGGACACCGTATTATGTTACATCAATAACACCAGGACCTGCTCCACCGGACACCGTATTATGTTACACCAATAACACCAGGACCTGCTCCACCGGACACTGTATTATGTTACATCAATAACACCAGGACCTGCTCCACCGGACACTGTATTATGTTACATCAATAACACCAGGACCTGCTCCACCGGACACCGTATTATGTAACATCAATAACACCAGGACCTGCTCCACCGGACACTGTATTATGTTACATCAATAACACCTGGACCTGCTCCACCGGATACCGTATTATGTTACATCAATAACACCAGGACCTGCTCCCCCGGACACCGTATTATGTTACATCAATAACACCGGGACCTGCTCCACCGGACACTGTATTATGTTACATCAATAACACCGGGACCTGCTCCACCGGACACCGTATTATGTAACATCAATAACACCGGGACCTGCTCCACCGGACACCGTATTATGTTACATCAATAACACCGGGACCTGCTCCACCGGACACCGTATTATGTTACATCAATAACACCAGGACCTGCTCCACCGGACACCGTATTATGTTACATCAATAACACCTGGACCTGCTCCACCGGACACCGTATTATGTTACATCAATAACACCTGGACCTGCTCCCCCGGACACCGTATTATGTAACATCAATAACACCAGGACCTGCTCCACCGGACACCGTATTATGTTACATCAATAACACCAGGACCTGCTCCACCGGACACCGTATTATGTTACATCAATAACACCAGGACCTGCTCCACCGGACACCGTATTATGTTACATCAATAACACCTGGACCTGCTCCACCGGACACCGTATTATGTAACATCAATAACACCAGGACCTGCTCCACCGGACACCGTATTATGTTACATCAATAACACCAGGACCTGCTCCACCGGACACCGTATTATGTTACATCAATAACACCAGGACCTGCTCCACCGGACACCGTATTATGTTACATCAATAACACCTGGACCTGCTCCACCGGACACCGTATTATGTTACATCAATAACACCTGGACCTGCTCCACCGGACACCGTATTATGTTACATCAATAACACCTGGACCTGCTCCACCGGACACCGTATTATGTTACATCAATAACACCTGGACCTGCTCCACCGGACACCGTATTATGTTACATCAATAACACCAGGACCTGCTCCACCGGACACCGTATTATGTTACATCAATAACACCAGGACCTGCTCCCCCGGACACCGTATTATGTAACATCAATAACACCAGGACCTGCTCCACCGGACACCGTATTATGTAACATCAATAACACCAGGACCTGCTCCACCGGACACCGTATTATGTTACATCAATAACACCAGGACCTGCTCCACCGGACACTGTATTATGTTACATCAATAACACCAGGACCTGCTCCCCCGGACACTGTATTATGTTACATCAATAACACCAGGACCTGCTCCACCGGACACCGTATTATGTTACATCAATAACACCAGGACCTGCTCCACCGGACACCGTATTATGTTACACCAATAACACCAGGACCTGCTCCACCGGACACTGTATTATGTTACATCAATAACACCAGGACCTGCTCCACCGGACACCGTATTATGTTACATCAATAACACCAGGACCTGCTCCACCGGACACCGTATTATGTTACATCAATAACACCAGGACCTGCTCCACCGGACACCGTATTACGTTACATCAATAACACCAGGACCTGCTCCACCGGACACCGTATTATGTTACATCAATAACACCAGGACCTGCTCCACCGGACACCGTATTATGTTACATCAATAACACCGGGACCTGCTCCACCGGACACCGTATTATGTTACATCAATAACACCGGGACCTGCTCCACCGGACACCGTATTATGTTACATCAATAACACCAGGACCTGCTCCACCGGACACTGTATTATGTTACATCAATAACACCAGGACCTGCTCCACCGGACACTGTATTATGTTACATCAATAACACCAGGACCTGCTCCACCGGACACCGTATTATGTTACATCAATAACACCAGGACCTGCTCCACCAGACACCGTATTATGTAACATCAATAACACCAGGACCTGCTCCACCGGACACCGTATTATGTTACATCAATAACACCAGGACCTGTTCCACCGGGCACCGTATTATGTTACATCAATAACACCAGGACCTGCTCCACCAGACACCGTATTATGTAACATCAATAACACCAGGACCTGCTCCACCGGACACCGTATTATGTTACATCAATAACACCAGGACCTGCTCCACCGGGCGCCGTATTATGTTACATCAATAACACCAGGACCTGCTCCACCGGAGACCGTATTATGTTACATCAATAACACCAGGACCTGCTCCACCGGAGACCGTATTATGTTACATCAATAACACCAGGACCTGTTCCCCCGGACACCGTATTATGTTACATCAATAACACCAGGACCTGCTCCACCGGACACTGTATTATGTTACATCAATAACACCAGGACCTGCTCCACCGGACACCGTATTATGTTACATCAATAACACCAGGACCTGCTCCACCGGACACCGTATTATGTTACATCAATAACACCAGGACCTGCTCCACCGGAGACCGTATTATGTTACATCAATAACACCGGGACCTGCTCCACCGGACACCGTATTATGTTACATCAATAACACCAGGACCTGCTCCACCGGACACCGTATTATGTTACATCAATAACACCAGGACCTGCTCCACCGGAGACCGTATTATGTTACATCAATAACACCGGGACCTGCTCCACCGGACACCGTATTATGTTACATCAATAACACCAGGACCTGCTCCACCGGACACCGTATTATGTTACATCAATAACACCAGGACCTGCTCCACCGGGCACCGTATTATGTTACATCAATAACACCAGGACCTGCTCCCCCGGACACCGTATTATGTTACATCAATAACACCAGGACCTGCTCCACCGGACACTGTATTATGTTACATCAATAACACCAGGACCTGCTCCACCGGACACCGTATTATGTTACATCAATAACACCAGGACCTGCTCCACCGGACACCGTATTATGTTACATCAATAACACCAGGACCTGCTCCACCGGAGACCGTATTATGTTACATCAATAACACCGGGACCTGCTCCACCGGACACCGTATTATGTTACATCAATAACACCAGGACCTGCTCCACCGGACACCGTATTATGTTACATCAATAACACAAGGACCTGCTCCACCGGACACTGTATTATGTTACATCAATAACACCCGACATTATAAATCTGCTGCAGAAGTTGGTGAGCGATCGCTGTGATTTCAGCAGGACGAGGCCCCTCGGAGCTCACAACATCTGGCAGCTGCTTCTAATCTCCATCTTTATGAACGGCATCTCCGCCATGGAAAGGGAAGGGTTAGTGGGGCTCTCCCTCTCTACAAGTTCTGGAATATTGCTCGGATACGTCATCCCTTCGTAATCAGTGGTGGTCTGGTGCCGGGACCCCCACGATCCCCAGAGTTATAGCGCTGCAGCTCCTTGAAAGTTTTTTCTAATTCCTGTTCACATGATTGTCGCGGTGTCGCAGTTTCTTGCATACAAAGTGTCCGGCAATGTCGCTGTGCAGGGAAAACCCGAAAGAGACTTCTGCGCTGTTCTCGGGGTGGGCGGGGCTTCCAGGGGTCAGACCCCCATTTTGATGCTATGAGGCCACTTTCTGACCCCAGGATGTCTCTAGTCAGTATTACGGGGTCTGTGAAACGCGCTGCAATTGACACCGACCAATTATTATTCAGTTTTCAATGAAAATCGCTGTATGGCGATCAAAGTGGTGGGAACGTATGTCGTTTATCGTTCGGTTAGTTACGGCCCCCCCACGTGTGTATGAAAATCGTGTATCGAACGCTCAGTTCTTGTTAGGTGCTCGCTGTGGATAATTGGCGCCTTCACGTATAATATTCTGCTTCCAGCACCGTCCTGCCCGAGGCGCCGCCATCGCTGAACACGATCAATACAAGACGAGACCTTTATTATTCTTCAATACCTGGTCCAGGAATCAAAGGGCTGAATAGGGAGCGACAGCGGATACCGGCCCAGCGCCCCCTCCGCTCCCGGATATCAGCTGTAATCTCCTGCGGGGAAAGTGGCAGAACCGGCCGGACCAGTACTGGAGGCGTCACGTTACATGGGCTCTCCAAGGACAATGTCCCAGCAGACTCCCCCATGTCTGTTGTAATGAGGCCGTAATCACTGCAGGGACTTGTTGTGGGGGGTGGGGTGATAGAGCGCACAGGGTTAATAAGTGCCACCAATGCCCCTAATATACAATCCACACACAAGCCTCATGAATGGAGCGGGTGAGGGGTCATCATTCTCCTGCAGACAGTGACACCTGTAGGACACACTCGGGTATTGCACCCACAGTGCAGCTCCAGCAGGACGGAGAGACTCGCGTTTTCTGGCGTTGTGGACGCTGGCGTTATGTTAATGCAGCGTCCGGATGTTTTATAAGTGGATTATTATAAGGTCAGGAATTTGCGTGTTTATAAAACGTTTTTTTGTGTGATGTGATTTTTTTTATAATTTTCATGATCGCCACAAAAACGCGTCCTCATGCAGACGGAGACGAGTTCTCTGTTACTACATTTCAATGTCGCCATGCGTAACATTATATAAAACAGCTAACGAGAGCGTCTCTCCCCCCTGGAGGATCCGGCATGTCCGTACATTACACTATATAAAAATACGATGGTTCAGTCCGTATTAAAAAAACGTAGCATTTCCCGGCTCTGAATTCACTGTTTCTAGAGGAAACTCGATCCTGGAGAGGAAACCTCCCATGGAATCGTGTGCGCTGCAGTACAGTCAGTACTCTGCAAGGAGGGAATGATGTCATTGTGGGGCTTACAAAACCCATTCCTAAAAACCATATTAAGGATTTCTCAGTTTATAGGGGGGGGGGGGTCATCTGTACAGAACTCTCATCTATTAGCCGGAGTGAGGAACAGCTACAAAGAGCGTCTCTCCCCCTGGAGGATCCGGCATGTCCGTACATCACACAGACAACTCATTGATATGGATGGACACTGTGTAATTCTTCATTTTCCCTGTGGTGGCGCTGCAGGAAAACGTAACACTTAGGCCTTATTCAAATGGACGATGCGTTTTGCGCGCGCAAAAGGTATGTGTGTCATCAGCATATGGTTCGCGGCTGCGAGATTTTCGTGCAGCCTCCATCATGATGACACTCTGGTTTTATGTTTACAAACAGAAAAGCACGAGGTACTTTTCTGTTTTCATTCATAGTTTTGATTACTGTAGCGCGCGCCACCCAGAAGTGCTTCCGTGTGCCGTGCGTGATTTCCATGCACCCATTGACTTCAATGGGGGCGTGCTGCACGAAACACGGACAAATATAGGACATGTCGTGAGTTTTACGCAGCGCTCATACGCTGCGTGAAATTCACTGACAGTCTGAAAGGCCCCATTCACTAACATAGGTCCGTGCGACACGTGTGAAAATCACGCTCATAGCGCGGACGTATAACACGTTCGTGTGAATAAGGCCTTACTGCCAGGTTTTCCCACAGATTAAGTGGATCACTGTGGATTCCAGAAGCCCGAAATCCTGTGATTAGTTTATAATCAGGGGACCCTAATAACAAAAAAGGACTATCCAAGTAGGACAACCCCTGTAACTACTAGGTGCCACCTGCAGGGGACAGTAATGGGCACATGACCGTGGGATAAACAGAGTGCGGTTCTGTAACACTTAACCATTAATTGTGTGTGACAATCCCAACTCCCTTAAAGGGAATGTGTTGCCAGCAAAACATGTTTTTGTTTTTTTAGTTAAACATTTAGTGTGTAGGTGATTAAACATTGTTCAAATTTTTTTTATTTTTTTCACTTGTCAGGAAATATTATAAATTGGATTCAATTTATAATATTTCCCATTGCTGGTCACTAGATGGAGCCATTCCCAAAATTGCAGCATTGCATGTGGTAAAGCAACCACATTGCTTTTTGCTGCAAAATTGGGAAAAAATCCCTCGCTCTAGTGAGCTCTGAGAATCCCCCCCCCCTCCTTTATCCTGGCTAGTGCCGGGAGAAACGAGGGGATTGAACGGTCTAACCTCCTACACTGTGTGTCGCCATTTTTTGAGCTAACACACAGTGTAGAAGGTTTACATACACTAGTAAACACACAGTAAAACAAGTACATACACAGACCTAACTTACCTGCTCCAGTCGCCGCCGCTCCCTCCGGCCCGTGCGCTCCGTCTGCTGCCGCTCCTCCATGTGCACAAGTCCGGAAGCCGCGACCGGATGTAGTAATCTTACTGTCCGGCCGCGACTTCCGGTCCACAGGAAAACGGCGCCGGACGGCGCGCATTTCAAATTGGACTGTGTGGGAGCGGCGCATTGGCCGTTCCCACACACACGGCGTACACCATAGTGGATGGAACGGGCCCCGTTCGCATTCCCTATGGGACTGGAGCTGCCGTATTCCATGTCTGTATGTGTCGTTAATCGACACATACAGAGATGGAAAAAAAAATGGCAGCCCCCATAGGGAAGAAAAAGTGTAAAAATAGAAAAAAGTAACACACAAACACACAAATAAATACAAACGTTTTTAATAAAACCCTAACATAAAACTGATATATAAAAAAAAAAATTGGTGACACTGTTCCTTTAAAGAGGCTCTGTCACCAGATTATAAGTGTCCTATCTCCTACATAATGTGATCAGTGCTGTAATGTAGATAACAGTGGTCCTAGTAATAAAGAGGCTGTCACCACATTATAAGTGCCCTGTCTCCTACATAATGTGATCAGTGCTGTAATGTAGATAACAGTGGTCCTAGTAATAAAGAGGCTGTCACCACATTATAAGTGCCCTGTCTCCTACATAATGTGTTTGGTGCTGTAATGTAGATAACAGTGGTCCTAGTAATAAAGAGGCTGTCACCACATTATAAGTGTCCTGTCTACTACATAATGTGATCAGTGCTGTAATGTAGATAACAGTGGTCCTAGTAATAAAGAGGCTGTCACCAGATTATAAGTGCCCTGTCTCCTACATAATGTGATCAGTGCTGTAATGTAGATAACAGTGGTCCTAGTAATAAAGAGGCTGTCACCAGATTATAAGTGCCCTGTCTCCTACATACCGTGATCGGCGCTGTAATGTAGATAACAGTGGTCCTAGTAATAAAGAGGCTGTCGCCAGATTATAAGTGTCCTGTCTCCTACATAATGTGATCAGCGCTGTAATGTAGAGAACAGTGGTCCTAGTAATAAAGAGGCTGTCACCAGATTATAAGTGTCCTGTCTCATACATAATGTGATCAGTGCTGTAATGTAGATAACAGTGGTCCTAGTAATAAAGAGGCTGTCACCAGATTATAAGTGCCCTGTCTCCTACATACCGTGATCGGCGCTGTAATGTAGATAACAGTGGTCCTAGTAATAAAGAGGCTGTCGCCAGATTATAAGTGTCCTGTCTCCTACATAATGTGATCAGCGCTGTAATGTAGAGAACAGTGGTCCTAGTAATAAAGAGGCTGTCACCAGATTATAAGTGTCCTGTCTCATACATAATGTGATCAGTGCTGTAATGTAGATAACAGTGGTCCTAGTAATAAAGAGGCTGTCACCAGATTATAAGTGTCCTGTCTCCTACATAATGTGATCGGTGCTGTAATGTAGATAACAGTGGTCCTAGTAATAAAGAGGCTGTCACCAGATTATAAGTGTCCTATCTCCTACATAATGTGATCAGTGCTGTAATGTAGATAACAGTGGTCCTAGTAATAAAGAGGCTGTCACCAGATTATAAGTGTCCTATCTCCTACATAATGTGATCAGTGCTGTAATGTAGATAACAGTGGTCCTAGTAATAAAGAGGCTGTCGCCAGATTATAAGTGTCCTGCCTCCTACATAATGTGATCGGTGCTGTAATGTAGATAACAGTGGTCCTAGTAATAAAGAGGCTGTCACCAGATTATAAGTGTCCTATCTCCTACATAATGTGATCAGTGCTGTAATGTAGATAACAGTGGTCCTAGTAATAAAGAGGCTGTCACCAGATTATAAGTGCCCTGTCTCCTATATAATGTGATGGGCGCTGTAATGTAGAGAACAGTGGTCCTAGTAATAAAGAGGTTGTCACCAGATTATAAGTGGCCTATCTCCTACATAATGTGATCAGCGCTGTAATGTATATAACAGTGGTCCTAGTAATAAAGAGGCTGTCACCAGATTATAAGTGCCCTGTCTCCTACATAATGTAATCAGCACTCTAATATAGATAACAGTGGTCCTAGTAATAAAGAGGCTGTCACCACATTGTAAGTTTCCTGTCTCCTACATAATGTGATCAGCGCGGTAATGTAGAGAACGGTGGTCCTAGTAATAAAGAGGCTGTCCCCACATTATAAGTGTCCTATCTCCTACATAATGTGATCAGCGCTGTAATGTAGATAACAGTGGTCCTAGTAATAAAGAGGCTGTCACCACATTATAAGTGGCCTATCTCCTACATAATGTGATCAGCGCTGTAATGTAGATAACAGTGGTCCTAGTAATAAAGAGGCTGTCACCAGATTATAAATCCAAGTCTCCTACATAATGTGATCAGCGCTATAATGTAGAGAACAGTGGTCCTAGTAATAAAGAGGCTGTCACCCGATTATACGAATGACGAATCCAGAACTCCCAAATGCATCACATCATCTGTCAACAACCCCCCGGCCACACCCTGCTGGGTGACACCAATTCCCCTACCTGTAGCACCCCACAAAAGGCCGAAGAAAATGCTAATTGAAACAACGCAGATCGATATGCACACCACATTCGACGCAAGCCCCAATTTTTCCAACAATGCAAACTATACCGGGCGCCGCCTATCAGGCCACAACCGTTCCCTTCTAAACCCCCTCAGGGCCTGGCCTACCAAACATTCCTTCGTGGCATACCTTAAACCTCTCCATTTAAAACCAAATGTTAGGGCCAACACAAAGCAATTAACCTTCGCAAACGACCAGCCCGCAGCCGAACATGACCTAAAAAAGCCAACAACGCCACCACGGTATCCCTATAAGACACTACTCCATCCCACACATCCAGCCAAGCCTCCCATTCGTGCCAGTCTGCCTCATAAGTGGTCCACGTCCCTGGAGCCAATGAAGACCAGATCAGTCGATTGGAGCCCTATCGCATCTCCCTCCGGGACCAACTGCCGAAACCCATCCCACTGCAGGCGAGAACGAGAATCCGCAATTGAGTTATCCACTCCAGGGACGTGAACAGCCGTAACCCAAGCATTCAATGAAAGACAAAGAAGGACCAAATGTCTTAACAAACAAACAACAGGTGGACGCCGAAACATTATTATTTGCCATCACCACCCCCATGTTGTCACAATGAAAACGCACCTTCTTATTCCTAAATCTGTCCCCCCAAATAGAGACCGCTACCACAATAGGGAACAACTCCAAAAATGCCAGGTTACACACCAAGCCCACCTCCACCCACTTAACAGGCCATTGACCCACGCTCCACAGCCCCAGCAATAGGCCCGCACTCCCCGACGCATCCGTGAACAAATACCAATCCACGTTCTCAACCACCGGCGCCATGATAATCGACCTCCCATTATACTGCCCCAGGAAGTCACACCACACTCTCAGATCCTCCCGATGTTCCTCCCCCAACCTAATGAAATGATGTGGGGCCGTAGCCCTCGCCAAAAGCCTACAGGAAACCCTCCCCATAGGCATGATACGGCAAGCGAAGTTAAGCTTCCCCAGGAGAGATTGCAAGTCCTGCAACTTAATCTTCCGCAAATGGTGCGCCCTGCCTAACAACAACTTAAAATCCCCCAATATCTCCTGGGGGAGCCTGCATTCCAAGCTCTCTGAATCAATCGTGATTCCCAAATACACCAGAACTGGCATCGGACCCTCCGTTTTTTCAGGCGCAAGGGGCACTCCAAAACGACCAGCCACCCACTCCGCCGTTGCTAACAGGTTTCCGCAAACGGGTGATCCCACCGACCCCAGGCAAAGGAAATCATCCAAGTAATGGATGACGGAGACAACCCCCGCTACCTCACAAATCACCTATTCCAAGAATGAACTGAAGGCATCAAAATAGGCGCAGGAAATGGAGCAGCCCATCGGAAGACATCTGTCCACAAAATATGAACCCTCCCAGTAACAGCCCAACAACCGAACACTATCAGGGTGCACTGGAAGCAATCGAAAAGCTGACTCCACGTCCGTTTTTGCCATGAGGGCCCCCCGACCATACTGCCTAACCCACTCAACTGCTGCATCAAAGGACGTATAAACTACAGAGCAAAGCGCAGGATCAATCCCGTCATTCACCAAATCCCCCCTTGGATGCGATAAATGACGGGGAAACTACCGTGTTTATGAAAGGAGGGGACAAAAAGGGGCCCGCCTTTCTACCCAGCCCCACCTCTTTACCTAAGTTCTCGGACACAACCTTTGGGTATTCCCACGCAGATTTTAAATTACGTAACGAAAAGGGGACAACATGAGAAGGGGGCGGGATACGGAAACTGTCACGAAACCCCTCTCCAACAAACTGGCCTTCTCCCTATCCGGGTACCTATTTAGATTCGGCAGCATCTCTCCCAACTTCACCGGCATCACTCCCATGGCTACCTGCTGCGCTTCCTCTCCCCTTTCCTTTCTTAAAACATCTCAATGCGCCATGTGATGCCCCACTACAGAATGAACAGGAGAGTTTAGATTTGCAGCCCGCTCCAAACTTGAGGGATTCCCTGACTGTCCCCCAGCCCCCTTCTGACTATATTGGCCGGACCCCTGGCCGTAGCTGGAAAGGACTCCCTCCTGAAACGCACTGGGGCCATAACCCTCAACCCCAACCCTAAATCTTTCTGATTCCACCGTATATTCGCCGGAACTGCTCATCATATCTGAGCCACGTCATACCCCCATACACCCTATAAGCCTGCCCAATGGCGTCCATATAGCAAAAAACGCCTGAGCAATTATCCGGTGCCTTCTCCCCAATAACGCTCGCCAGGATGGCAAACGCCTGCAGCCAATTGGGGAACGTCTGAGGTATCAGCCAATACTTCAGTTTCTCCTCCTCATCCTTTTTTGCTCTCAATCCGCTTTGGCTTATCTAGATTGAACTTTTCCAAAGGGAGAAGTGAAAAAATATTGACATACTCGTCTTTCCGGATCATTTCCTTAACTTCCGGTTTTCAATGAGCCCCCAACAGCCCCTCGAAACACACATACACCTATCATACAACCGCACCCGATCCACCTCCCCATCTTTTTCCGTCTGAACAGACACTGCAACACCCGCTTCACGAACCGCGGACACGCCCGCTACTAATGGGACACCTTCCGTATCCTGTGGAGGCCCACTACCACCGCCCCAAGCAGCCACCGGGGACGACTCCCCCAACAATCATACCCACTCGCATCGCGATAGCAACTCCTGCAAACTGCCCAATAAACCCCGCACCACTGCACAATCCCCCGTTCCTACCCCGCTAATACCTGACTCAACTTTTCCGCCACCCACAGAAACACCCCCCGACCGCGAGTGCCTAAAAACAGCAGGGATGGGATACGATAAGGACATAGACTCACCGGACTGCGCAGGAGCTGTGATCCCACCAGCTGGAAGACCCGAATCAACCAGCCGTCCCTCACGATGACCTCCATCTTCCTCCAGAATTTGCGATGATGAAGAACCTGAAGGGCAATTCCTGTCACCCTCCCTCCGCCCTAGGCAAGATCTCCAGCCAGCGGGGCGTGCCGTTACCCCGCACGACCACCGACCATGGCCGCCGAGCGGCGGTGGAACCTCTTTCTTGTGTACAGATGGGTCGCCCGACTGGAGCATCGCCAGGCCGGCCCACCGCCGATCCAGGAGAGACTGATCTGGAGCCAGCTGGCGTCCCCCGCCTCATGGGGACTGAACCACCTGCTGCCGATGGATCCGACTGGGAAGCGGGATTTCCGCCAGACCAGGGCCTGCAGCCCGCAGGTGAGGGCCCAGCCTCCCAGTCTCCAGGGTCCCTGAAGGGGCTCCCCACCCTGCGCCGGACCCTGGGAGTAACGTCCGGGCTGAAACGAAATGGCAGTCGCGCCCTCCTCGACCGACACTGCCGCTCTCCCTGGGGAACGCAATTTTGCGAACCCCCCGCAGTCTCCTCCTCCCCACCTCGAGTGAAGGTCTGCCTGCAGGACCTGGTGAGCCAGGCCCAGCCAGGGCGACGACTAAACCGGCGAGCTGGGTCCTTAGCCAATCTGACCGATGCTCGCCGGCCATAGAGCGGAGCCACTCCAGGATTACCTGGATGTCCATGTGAGGCGCGGAGACGCAGGGAAGCCGGAGGATGGAGAGAGCAGAGAAGACACAACTGCTCCTCACAGTGTTTCCGGACAGACTGGTGCTCAACCCAGAGAGCGGTCTTTCCGGCCTCGTATCTCAAGCTCCTCCCCTTCCTGTTTCCCCAGTCATGTGGCCTCCTCCTAAGCCCGGGGCTCAGCTCCGGCCGTTCTGTATATTATGCTAATTATCTTGTGGGGGCTATAGGAGAGGGAGATTTTTTGTTTTGCTTACAATCGATAGAAAATGTTGAGACGCTCCCCTTTAGGAACCGCTACATAGATGATGTCCTGATCAGAATATTTGATTGTATTGGGCCAGAAGGGTCCCCCACAACAGGAGACTGAAGGCTTGCATGGAGTAGAGTGAGCGGCTGGGGCTTTGTGACACAGCCAAGCGCCGGTGCCCACCTTACATAGTGACACCCTCTCACTCCCCGCTCCATTTTTAGGAGACAGTTGTTTCAGGACTATAAATAGAGGGCAGGATTAGCTGGGGGGTGACGGGTCAGCAGCACATTACAGGGGGTCTCACAGCTCGCCTCTCTCCACTCCTCATACAATATGACTGAATCTTCCCTGTGAAGAGATGATACCCACCGCATTACAACCCCCACAACTGTCTGCACCCACTGTGTCCATTCCTTTATACGAAATATGAGTCGTCACAAGATGAACCCATTCTACTCCTGAAATACTCTGTGCTGCTGGTTGGAACCTGCTTCATTCACTATTTTAGATCTCAGTCTGCGAGATCCACACATCTTATATACAGTAACAGCTATTCATCTATTACTACTGACAACCAGCCTGTATATCATGTGTGAGATGTTGTCACAGCCCCGCCCCGTTACTGACATCACTGATATATAATATAATTACATTGTGATCAGACATGAGATCCACACATCTTATATACAGTAACAGCTATTCATCTATTACTACTGACAACCAGCCTGTATATCATGTGTGAGAGGTTGTCACAGCCCCGCCCCCTGTTACTGACATCACTGATATATAATATAATTACATTGTGATTAGACATGAGATCCACACATCTTATATACAGTAACAGCTATTCATCTATTACTACTGACTACCAGACTGTATATCATGTGTGAGGTTGTCACAGCCCCGCCCCCTGTTACTGAGAGGTTGTCACAGCCCGCCCCCTGTTTCTGACATCACTGATATATAATATAATTACACTGTGATCAGACATGAGATCCACACATCTTATATACAGTCACAGCTATTCATCTATTACTACTGATAACCAGCCTGTACATCATGTGTGAGAGGTTGTCACAGCTCCGCCCCCTGTTACTGACATCACTGATATATGATATAGTTACATTGTGATCAGACATGAGAACCACACATCTTATATACAGTCACAACTATTCATCCATTAATACTGACAACCAGCCTGTATATCATATGTGAGAGGTTGTCACAGCTCCGCCCCGTTACTGACATCACTGATATATAATATAATTACATTGTGATCAGACATGAGATCCACACATCTTATATACAGTAACAGCTATTCATCTATTACTACTGACAACCAGCCTGTATATCATGTGTGAGAGGTTGTCACAGCTCCGCCCCTTGTTATTGATGACATCACTGATATATCACATAATTACACTGTGATCAGACATGAGATCCACACATCTTATATACAGTAACAGCTATTCATCTTTTACTACTGACAACCAGCCTGTATATCATGTGTGAGAGGTTGTCACAGCCCCGCCCCCTATTACTGACATCACTGATATATAATATAATTACATTGTGATCAGACATTAGATCCACACATCTTATATACAGTGACAGCTATTCATCTATTACTACTGACAACCAGCCTGTATACCATGTGTAAGAGGTTGTCACAGCCCCGCCCCCTGTTACTGACATCACTGATATATAATATAATTACACTGTGATCAGACATGAGATCCACACATCTTATATACAGTAACAGCTATTCATCTATTACTACTGACAACCTGCCTGTATATCATGTGTGAGAGGTTGTCACAGCCCCGCCCCCTGTTACTGACATCACTGATATATAATATAATGACATTGTGATCAGACATGAGATCCACACATCTTATATACAGTACCAGCTATTCATCTATTACTACTGACAACCAGCCTGTATATCATGTGTGAGATGTTGTCACAGCCCCGCCCCGTTACTGACATCACTGATATATAATATAATTACATTGTGATCAGACATGAGATCCACACATCTTATATACAGTAACAGCTATTCATCTATTACTACTGACAACCAGCCTGTATATCATGTGTGAGAGGTTGTCACAGCCCCGCCCACTGTTACTGACATCACTGATATATAATATAATTACATTGTGATCAGACATGAGATCCACACATCTTATATACAGTAACAGCTATTCATCTATTACTACTGACAACCAGCCTGTATATCATGTGTGAGAGGTTGTCACAGCCCCGCCCCCTGTTACTGACATCACTGATATATAATATAATTACATGTGATCAGACATGAGATCCACACATCTTATATACAGTAACAGCTATTCATCTATTACTACTGACAACCAGCCTGTATATCATGTGTGAGAGGTTGTCACAGCCACGCCCCCTGTTACTGACATCACTGATATATAATATAATTACACTGTGATCAGACATGAGATCCACACATCTTATATACAGTAACAGCTATTCATCTATTACTACTGACAACAAGCCTGTATATCATGTGTGAGAGGTTGTCACAGCCCCGCCCCCTGTTACTGACATCACTGATATATAATATAATTACATTGTGATCAGACATGAGATCCACACATCTTATATACAGTAACAGCTATTCATCTATTACTACTGACAACCAGCCTGTATATCATGTGTGAGAGGTTGTCACAGCCTCGCCCCCTGTTACTGACATCACTGATATATAATATAATTACACTGTGATAAGACATGAGATCCACACATCTTATATACAGTAACAGCTATTCATCTATTACTACTGACCACCAGCCTGTATATCATGTGTGAGAGGTTGTCACAGCCCCGCCCCCTGTTACTGACTTCACTGATATATAATATAATTACATGTGATCAGACATGAGATCCACACATCTTATATACAGTAACAGCTATTCATCTATTACTACTGACAACCAGCCTGTATCTCATGTGTGAGAGGTTGTCACAGCCCCGCCCCCTTTTACTGACATCACTGATATATAATATAATTACATTGTGATCAGACATGCGATCCACACATCTTATATACAGTAACAGCTATTCATCTATTACTACTGACAACCAGCCTGTATATCATGTGTGAGAGGTTGTCACAGCCCCGCCCCCTGTTACTGACATCACTGATATATAATATAATTACATTGTGATCAGACATGAGATCCACACATCTTATATACAGTAACAGCTATTCCTCTATTACTACTGACAACCAGCCTGTATATCATGTGTGAGAGGTTGTCACAGCCCCGCCCCCTGTTACTGACATCACTGATATATAATATAATTACATTGTGATCAGACATGAGATCCACACATCTTATATACAGTAACAGCTATTCATCTATTACTACTGACAACCAGCCTGTATATCATGTGTGAGAGGTTGTCACAGCCCCGCCCCCTGTTACTGACATCACTGATATATAATATAATTACATGTGATCAGACATGAGATCCACACATCTTATATACAGTACCAGCTATTCATCTATTACTACTGACAACCAGCCTGTATATCATGTGTGAGAGGTTGTCTCCTGAAAACAGCTCCGTGATTTCAGCCGTAATGGACACTACCATGTGAACATACCCTATGAGTCCAGACAGACACGAGGTGCAGCAGACACTTTGGCACAGATGATTCGTGGCACAGATGATGCTTGGCGTGGCAGATGACAAAGGACGTGGCAGATGACACCAGATGTGGCAGATGACTCTGAATGTGGTGGATGGAACAACACGACTCCAATGCTAAACCTCAGCTCAGGAACAAACACAGTTACAGGATATGGGAAGCAGGATACGGGAACACTGGGAACAGGATACAACTAAGGGACCATTTGCAGTACGAACATGGATAGACAACAACAATGCTCAGGCAAGGAGGAGAAGGGCAAAGTCCTTTAAGTAGTCCAGGGTGATCTGGGGATTGGGTAGGGAACACAATATTGGTGCGCGCGCTGGCCCTTTAATGCTGGGGATGAGCAGAAACAGTGAGCAGCCGCGAGTGCTGGCGCCTGTAGGTTCCTTGTGTTGTGCGGTCGCGACTGCCGGTAAGTATGATGTGCTAGCGGTCGGCGACCGTGGGCACGACAGTACCCCCCCCTTACGCCCCCTCTTCTAAGATCCGGAGCGTAGGAGGAACTTTTTGATGAGTGTTGGGCCATTGATGTTCTCCTCTGGCTCTGAGGACCTCTCCTCAGGGCTAAACCCTTTCCAGTCCACCAGATAGAAAGTATTTCCTCCTACCCTCTTGTGGTACAGAATCTCCTGCACCTCAAAGATGACAGAAGAACCGCTGAGAGCAACTGCAGAACGAGGAGATTTACTTTAGCTGTTCAGAACCACAGGCTTCAGGAAGGACACATGAAATTCTGAGGGTAGGAAGTAGCCAAAACAGGGTTTATTTGTTGCAGGACTTCGAAAGGTCCGAGGGAGCAAACTTGTGAGAAGGAGTCTTGAAATGGATGTTTCTAGAGGATAGCCAGACCTTGACTCCGGGCGAAAACTGAGGAGGAACTCTTCTCTTTCTATCCACATACCTCTTCATGCGATCAACTGCCAGTAGAATGGCGGACTTGGTGTGCTGCCAAATAGGAAGGTCCCAAATGGAGAATTGGCTGCTGGTACTTGGGTCGTGGCTGGCACAAGAAGAGGAACTCATGGATGCTGATTGTATACAATATAGAATGGAGAAGAAGCAGTAGACTCACTTCTTTGGTTATTATAAGAGAACTCTGCCCAAGGCAGAAGCTGTACCCAATTGTCATGTTGGGCAGAAACAAAATGATGAAAATAATTCTCCAATATTTGATTAATCCTCTCCACTTGGCCATGGACTGAGGGTGATAGGCAGAAGAGAAATCCAACTTTACATCGAGGACTCTCCAGAACTTGGACGTGAACTGTACACCCCGATCATACACAATATGTATGGGTAGGCCGTGCAGACTAAAGATGTGTTATATGAACAGATTTGCCGGATGAGGAGCAGAAGGAAGACCAGTTAAAGGGATGAAATATGCCATTTTAGAGAAACGGTCCACCACTCCCCAGACAGTAGTATATCCAGCTGCAGGAGGAAGGTCGATATTAAAGTCCATTGCGATATGTTGCCATGGAGCATCAGACACTGGCAGGGGTTGGAGCAGACCAGCAGGTCTGGAATGAGTAGGCTTATTCGAGGAACAAAATAAAAGTATTATACCGCTCTAACAGTTTAAGGGCTCCCTACCTAGAAGAAAAGTCAGTAAATGTTCTTTCCCCAGCACATATGCAGATAGGAAATTCATAAAGTCCCAAAAAGGTTTCACTATTGCTCCTGAGACCTGTAGTTCTACGAGGGCTTCTTCAGATCTTCCAAGCTTCTGCCACTGCACGCAGTAACAGCAGGTAACGGATTTAAATGGTTCTAAGATTGAGAAAAGAAACACATAGTGCAACACCGTTTGTATAACTCATCACAATGCAAATTGTATTCCCATACTCACAAGGAAAAAAGTTTCAAACATGTAATAATATGTATAAAAGCGGCACGCCCAAAAAATCCATCCCGACCCTGGGTTTCACCCTTCCGTCTTCTTCCTGGGCTTGTAAGCCGTGTACCAAGAGTACACCGTTAAATAGCTGCCGACTCCCAATGCCGTACTTCACATTACAAATTTAGTTTATCTAAGGGCCGGTTCACATCATTGCTCGCTTTCCGTTCCGGGGTTCTGTCTGAGGTTTTCGTCGTGGAACCCCGCAACGGAAAGTCAAACGGAGACCACAGCTTCCGTTTGCATCACCATTGATATCAATGGTGACGGAAACACTGCTAATGACTTCCGTTTGTCACCGTTCCGGCAGGTTTCCATTTTTCCGACGGAATCAATAGCACAGTCGACTGAACAGGCCCTAACAGCCTTTCGACTCATCATACACACATAAAATATTTCATTGTTGTACAAAAATAAAAAACAGAATACATCGGTAACATGTTGCGTCTTTGACATGTATTGGTTGGATACATTATAAGTTATGTCCATACTAATTTATATGATTCTCAGATTTACCAACATTTATTTTGTCTACTTATAATATTTACCACCGAACACTACTGCCGAACACTACTCCACCAACCAGAGTGTCATGTCTATATTAACCCTGATACACCTATTCGAGGCACAGTCTGTACAAGAGGAAACAGAGTCCACAACATCCTTTGGCAGCGTTGGCGAGCAATAAAGGATGGCGAGCAATAAAGTCCCGTGTCTTACGGACACCAGAGTGGCCAGCCAGCTTGGAACAGTGTCCCCAGCAGAGAATCTTTTTCCTGTCTGCAGGACAAACAAAAGTCTTCCCTGGGGGAATGTCTCTAATCAGTAGAGGATTTATGGCAATCATCCTGGAAGGATCTATATAATATTGGGGAGTGTCTTCAGGGAGTAGTTGCGCTCTGCAGGAGAGAATAGTTTTGAATAGTAACCACAAACCACTGCCTTACCATTGGCGTTTCTCTGAAATAAAGGTGCTTCCGCACCAACAGAAGAAGCATCAACCTCTAGAGAGAAATGTTGAGATATGTCAGGATGGTGAAGAACTGAGGCTGAAGTGAAAGCACTCCTGAGACTGGAAAATTATGACTTTGCCTCCAGAGTCCATACTTTGGCGTTCACCCCCTTCTTAGCACAGGTTGGAGCAGTCAGAGACGAGAAGTTTGGGATAAACTGCCGATAAAAATGTGTGAATCCCAGAAATCGCTGTATAGCCCGAAGGCCCAAAGGACGTGGCCACTCCAAGACGGACTTCACCTATTCTGGATCCATCCTGAGTCCACGATCGGAGACAATGTAGCCCAGGAAGGGCAGAGAGTTCTTCTCAAACATACACTTCTCAAGTTTGCATATAGATGATTCTCCCTTAACCGCAACAGGACTTGGTGAACATGCTTCCGATGCGTCGCCAGATCTGATGAGTAGAACAGGATGTCGTCCAGATATACCACCACACAGACATAGAGGAGATCACGGAAGTTGTCATTCATGAATTCCTGAAATACCGCTGGAGCGTTACACAGACCAAAGATCACGAGATACTCGTAGTGTTCGTCTCGGGTGTTGAATGCAGTCTTCCATTCGTCACCTTGACGGATCCGGATCAAGATATTAGCTTCGCATAGATCCAGCTTTGTAAATATCTTGGCTCCACGAATTCGATCAAAGAGCTCCGAGATTAGTGGCAAGGGATACTTGTTCTTGACAGTCATCTGGTTTAGACCATGGTAATCGATACAGGGTCGAAGAGATCCATCCTTCTTTTTAATAAAAAAGAACTCGGCTCCAGCCGGAGAAAAAGATTTCCGGATGAATCCCATCTCAAGGTTTTCCTTAACGTAAGCCGACATGGCCTGGGTCTCTGGCAAGGACAGAGGATAGACCCGTCCACGAGGAGGTGAGACGTCTGGGAGCAGCTAAATAGGGCAATCGTAGGGACGATGAGGAGGACGAACTTCTGCCTCCTTTTTACTGAAGACGTCTGCAAAGCTGGCATAATGTGTGGGTAGTCCAGAGAGTGACTGAGGCAGTGGAAGAAGAACAGGATGAATCTGTGGCAGGCAGTGGTGAAGGCACTTGGATCCCCATTGGAGGACCTCTCCGGAGTTCCAGTCGAAAACCGGAAAATGTAGACGAAGCCAAGGCAGACCCAGGAGAATAGTGATAGCTTTGGGCAAGACTAAGAAAACAATCTGCTTTGCGTGGAGGATTCCAACTTGTAGTCTCAGCGGTTTTGTTATGAACAGTATAGGATCGGGCAGTGGCTGCCCATTCACTGAGGCGACTGCCAGGGATCTCTCCAGCGCTACCGTGGCCAGATGGAGGTGATCTACTAAGTCCTGCTGAATAAAATTTGCAGCTGCTCCAGAGGCAGAAACAGTGTGTGGTTTCTCTCCAGAGACAATGGTTACTGGAATGGACAGTTTGGGAGAGGATTTGGCATTGTTCCACCTAGGGTTTTCTCTCCAACCGACCCTAAGTGCCGGAGTTTTCCGGCTTCTGTGGATATTGACGCACAAAATGGCCTTTGTGGCCACAATACAGACACCTGAACAGCGTCTGTGCTGTTTCTCCTGATTGGACAACTTGAGTCTGTCCACCTGCATTGGCTCTTCAGGTTGTACAACTGGGTTTAGGCATTAAGGGTCCCTGGAACATGGGTGCCAGTCTATAGGACCACTGTCCCGGTGAACCTCCTGAGCACGTTCCTGGATCCTCATGTCGATCTGGGTCGCCAACAGGATAAGGGCATTCAGGGTGGAAGAAGGGTCGCGAGCTGCAAGCTCATCCTTGATTTGTGGAGACAGTCCTTGCCAGAAATTCAGAAATTCGTCACCAAGGCCTCATTATTTCACACCAGATCCACCGACAGTATACAGAAGGAGATGGCATACTCCCCTACAGTCGATTCCCCTTGTTTGAGGGTCAGCGGCATAAGATGTTCGGCCCGGTTCCTTGAACACCATACGAAAAGTCTCTAGAAATAGTGACAGACCAGAAAATTCCGGGCTCTCTCCTTCCAGGATGGGGTTTGCCCATGCCAGGGTTTTGCCGGAGAGGAAGGAAATAATGAACGCAACCGTTGCCTCATCAGAGAAGAAGAGGTGAGCACGCAATCTGAAATGGAAGGTACACTGATTGATAAACTCTGATGAACCCCCTGCAGGTCTTGGGATCCCCGTCATAGCGAGGAGGTAGGGGTAACGAAATTGCAGGACCGAGGTAGGCAGGAGGTATAGCAGGTGGTGGAGCAGCGGGAACAGCTAAAGGAGGTGCAAGAGGATGATCCAAACGATTTATGATGGAGTTCACTGCCTGTAGTAATTGATCCTGACATGCCCGGAGCTCACGCATGTCTGTTTGCATAACTTGGAAGGCATACTTTGGTTGGCCAGCGGGTTCCATGGCCTGAGCATACTGTCACGATCCTGGGGTATGTGGACCCACTAGGCCGCTCCGCCGTAGCGGAGTGGTAGCTGGCCAAACAGCAGTCTATGCAAAAGTCTTATCACAAGAGTACATGTAAAAGTCCACACAGACACGAGGTGTAGCAGACGCTTTGGCACAGATGATGTTCGGCTCAGCAGATGATGCTACAGTTACCGGATACAGGATATGGGAACACTGGGAACAGGATATAACTAAGGGACCATTTGCTATACGAACATGAAGTACAGTAAAAAATTGTGTTGTACCGTGTTGGCCAGAAACAATTAACAATGTTAAATACTTTTGTGTCAAAAAAAATAAAAGTTTAGTAGGTGTGAGACCTTTATTGGCTAACCATAAAAATTATATATGAAGCTTTCAGAGCACAGGCTCCTTCCTCAGGCAACTTTACAAATGAATGACTAAGGGTATGTTCACACGGCCTATTTACGGACGTAAATCGGGCGTTTTTGCCCCGAATTACGTCCGAAAATAGCGCCTCAATAGCGCTGACAAACATCTGCCCATTGAAAGCAATGGGCAGACGTTTGTCTGTTCACACGAGGCGTAATTTACATAACTTAATGGTAGTTACGGGAACAGCGTAGCTCACATTCTACGCTGCTTCTGTAACTGCCATTCACTACTATTGGAGTTATGTAAACAGAGTAGCTCCGCAAGTTACACAACTCAAGTAACTCACGACCATATCTCATGGTCAGAAAACACCTCATTCAGCCACAATACAAAGCGGATGAACGGGGTTTAGGGGGCCCCGTCCTGGAGATAGGTGCGGGTCCCAGAGGTGGGACCCGCATCTATCTGACATTTAAGACATATCCTCTGGATGCAGGCCGATAAGGGTGGGCCTATAGTCATTATGGACAGTAATAAATATGAATCTGAGATATATAGACAATTGGCAGATAGTGATATATATCAACTGTTACCTAGGGACCCTAAGTTTGACTTACTCAGAGAGATCAAAGAGACAATTGATGTTGCAGTGGAACAGAATTTTATTGACCAACAATTGAGTAATTTTTTGAGGGTTGAAGAGCCTATTACTCCACTACTATACACACTCCCTAAGATTCATAAAAATTTACATGCCCCCCCTGGTAGACCTATTGTGTCGAGAAGAGGCTCAGTCTTTAATAATATTGCAATTTTCTTGGATAAAGTTTTGAGAGTTTGCCGTCAAGGCACCATCATCCTATATCAAAGACACGACTGACTTTCTGGGTAGGTTACAGAATATTGATTCCCGTGGTTCATTATTACTTGTATCATTTGATATTGTGTCATTATACACTTGCATTGAACATGAAAGAGGTCTCAGGGCAGTACAAAAGTGTCTCACCAGCGCCAGATGTGACCCAGGGTGTGGACGTTTCATCCTCAAGCTGCTGGAGTTGGTACTAAGGAGGAATTATTTCCTCTTTGGTGACCAATTCTATTTGCAGCTGAGAGGGACAGCGATGGGGTCCAATGTGGCCCCAACGTATGCGAACATCTTTATGTCCATCTTTGAGGATGAGTACGTCTACACCTCCGCATATATGGGTCATATCCGCTGTGGTGGAGATTTATTGATGAGATTTTTGTCATCTGGGAGGGTGATAGACTGTCTTTAGAAATGTTCCTTTTTTAATTGAACAGTCATATCCCAGCACTGCAGTTCACGATGGTTTGCGCTGACCATGAGCTACAGTTCTTGGATACGTTGGTACAATGAGAGGATGGAACATTCCTAACGGATTTATTCGTTAAGCCAACGGATAGAAACAATCTTCTCTTGTACAGTAGTAATCATCCCAGACACATGATAGAATCTTTACCATGGAATCAACTACTACGGGTTGATAGAATAGTATCGGATTCAACACAGAAACAGGTTAGGTTGACACAGATGTGCAATAAATTCAAGAAGAGGGGTTTCCCTAGGAATCTTGTACAGAAACATAGAAATAGATTGGAAACTGATCCATTGGAACCCACAAGCAAGGATAAACAGGTCGAACAAATACCATTCATATCAACCTTTGGCAACTTGAGTGGTCGCATAAATAATGTTCTACGTAAAAATTGGCCAATAGTGTCCAAGGGACATAGTGAGATTGCTACATTTAATACACCACCCATTATGTCCTATTGAAGGTCTAGGAATATTAGAGATTCATTGGCCAAGTCAGATGTGGGTAGTAAAAAGAAAGATACACAAGTGCTACTTTGACCCCTTAAAAATGGAAAGTTTCAATGTTTGAATTGCTGTAATTGTAATAATATTCTAAAAGGCAAAAAGTTTCAGCACCCATACACTGGAAAAGTTTTTAACATCAGACATAGATTCACGTGCAATTCTAATTTTGTCGTGTACATGATAGCGTGCCCATGTTCATTAATTGATGTAGGAGAGACAACCATGCCTATTAAATTGAGGATCAATAAACACAAAAGTACTGTTAAGGATCTGCCAGGCACAGCTTCTGTATCCACGCCCATAGGTAATCAGTCTGCACCTGAGTCTATGTCTGTGAGACTGACTCCATCTTCCACCACTCAGGATGGCAGGCTTAGGAGTGGGAGAGCCTATCACAGCCTGGCCAGACGGAGCTAGCTCCCGCCCTCTGTCTATTTATACCTGCCTTTCCTGTTCCTCCTTGCTTGTGATTCTTCTCTGTTGGTTTCCTGGCCCTGCTGCAGCTTCTTGAACTACTTGTCCCTGCTTCGTATTGACCCCGGCTTACTGACTACTCTCCTGCTCTGCGTTTGGCACCTCATACTCTCCTGGTTTGACTCGGCTCGTTTACTACTCGTGTTGCTCACGGTGTTGCCGTGGGTAACTGCCCCGCTTCCCTTTGTTCTGTGTTTCCTTGTCTGGTTGTCTGTCGTGCACTTACTGAGTGTAGGGACCGTCGCCCAGTTGTACCCCGTCGCCTAGGGCGGGTCGTTGCAAGTAGGCAGGGACTGAGTGGCGGGTAGATTAGGGCTCACTTGTCTGTTTCCCTATCCCTGTCATTACAAGTACAATTAGGAAGAAAAATGATAGAGCTACCATTACCAAAACACTTTATTGAGAAGAACCATCAGTTGAATGAATTGAGGTTTAGGATATTAGACTGTGTTCCAATACTCAGAAGGGGTGGGGATAGACAGAAGTGGTGAAAAAGAAAAGCATTATGCTGGATTTATGACCTCGATACTCCGTATCCTAGGGGCCTGAATTTAGAGTATAAAATAATACCTGGACTCTGAGTTTTCTTTGCTGTTTTTAACACATTTTTATCTAATATTTTGCACTTTATTTGGTGATTATCGATATACTTTTATTCATTGTTATTTCTATTTTTGCAGTTACCTGTTCCACAGTAACCACCAGACGAGCTCAGTCCAGACTCAAGAAGCCAGAGAGCACGCATCTGGGAGATTGTGCTGATTGCTCCCTGAGCACCCTGGGCTATAAGAAGGTCCCAGCCCCTTCCTCCCACGCCTGAGCATTGTTGTCGTATTCCAAGTTTGTCTTGCAAATGGTCCCCTAGTGTTTCGTGCTCCCAGTGTTCCCTGTTCCTGTATCCTGTAACCTGTATCGTGATCTAGTGCCATGCTGAGTTGTAGCCTTGCTGTATACCATGCCTGTCCTGCTACTCCACGCCTGACATCTACCTGCTGCCTAGTCCCAGCCAAGCCTGCCTTACTACTGTCCGAGCTGCCACAGGTACCCTATATGAACTATAGACTCTGACCTGCGCCCTGTTGGCCAGCTGCCATACCGCCAAGGCCATCCGTGTGTGACAGAGCTGTTGCTTTGCAATGGCTGGGCGGGCAGAAGTACATTAGAGATATTACACTAATCGGCAGCCACTTATCGAGTCCCTCTTCTTCCTCATGTCCTACCTTTCTGTATGACGCGGCAGTCCATGTGGGCGCTGCAGCCTGTGATTGGCTGCAGAGGCGGTCACGTGGGATGAAGCGTCATCCCTGGAGGCCGGCCTTCTGACGTCATCCAGTCCGGCATCACCGCCACTACAGCCCGTGATTGGCTGCAGCGGTGACGTGGGATGAAACGTCATCCCAGGAGGCCCAACAGGAGGAAATTATGAACAGATTTTTTAATTTCATTAAAATTGTATTTTGCGAGCGCCGAGCATGGTCATTCTTCAGCGCTAGTCACTGTCCAGGGTGCTGAAAGAGTTACCGCCGATCAGTGCAGCCCATTAACTCTTTCAGCACCCTGTACAGTGACTAGCGCTGAACAACCCTGCTCTTTCAGCACCCTGGACAGTACCATGCGCGGTGCTTGGAAATGGAAACACGAAGTGCACACGGAAACCACACGGCCAACAAAACGGGCACATGGATACGTCAAAAACGGCCGCAAAAACGGTGAATGAAGTGTGCACGAGGCCTAAGAAGGGCATGAACGCCAAGGTGTGAACTCCTCAGGCAGAGTCTGCATTCAATAGCCTGAAGAGTGCTTTCACGTCAGCTTCTATCCTCCATTATCCCGACATTTCTCTACAGTTCTCGTTGGAGGTGGACGCATCCTCTGTCGGTGCTGGTGCACTCCTGTTCCAGAGAGGTTCCAAGGACGGACAAGTCTATGGTATGTGGATATTTCTCTAAGCTCTTCTATTCCCCAGAACGCAACTACTCAATTGGGGATCGGGAGTTACTGGCCATCAAGTTGGAGGAGTGGAGACATCTACTAGAGGGCGCAGCACATCTCATCCTGATTTTTTACGGACCACAAGAACCTCCCCTATCTCCAGACGGCCCAACGGCTGAATGCTTGTCAGGCCAGGTGGTCGCTGTTCTTTACCAGGTTCCAGTTTGAGCTCCATTATCGCCCGGCCGACTAGAATGTGAGGGCCGATGCCTTGTCCAGGTCTTTAGAGACAGAGGACACCATGGAGATGCCAGAGAACATTATTGATCCGTCTTGCATTGTCTCTGTCAATCCCCTGGAAGTTGGGGACATTCCTCCAGGGAGGACTTTTGTGCGCCTGGCTGACCGAGGGAGAATCCTCCACTGGGGACACTCCTCTAGACTGGCAGGTCACGCGGGCACCCGTAAGACCCGAGATCTGAATGCCCGTCATTTCTGGTGGCCCACGCTGCCCAAGGACATTTTGGACTGTGTTTCATCCTGCTCAGTGTGTGCAGCTAACAAGGCTGCTCACTCCAGACCTGCTAGCCTGCTCCAGCCATTGCCTGTGCCCGATGCTCCCTGGCAGCATATAGCTATGGAATTTATCACAAACCTGCCTTTCTCTGCTGGATGCAGTACTGTCTGAGTGGTGGTGGATCGATTTTTGAAGATGGCCCACTTCGTTCCTCTGACTGGTCTTCCTTCTACTCCTCTACTGGCCAAGCTGTTCATCCAACACATCTTTCGCTTGCACGGCTTCCTGCAGCATATTGTGTCTGATCGGGGGGTTCAGTTCACCTCGAAGTTCTGAAGAGCCCTCTGCAGACTCCTAGGTATAAAGTTGGACTTTTCCTCGGCCTACCATCCTCAGTCCAATGGTCAGGTCGAGAGGATCAATCAGATCTTGGAGAACTACTTACGCCACTTTATCTCCAAGCAGCATGATGACTGGGTGCAGTTGCTTCTGTGGGCTGAATTCTCTTACAACAATCACACCAGCGAATCCACACAGAAGACACCGTTCTTCATTGTCTACGGCCAACAGCCACGAATTCCTCTCCCGGTGCCTGATACGCCCGATGTACCAACTGCTGGCACGGCTTTTAGGGACTTTCTGCAGATCTGGCAGCAGACTCGATCCTCCATCCTGCTGGTGATCGACCTCATGAAACGGAAGGCGGACACAAGGAGAAGAGAACCTCCTCAGTTTCTTAATAGCACGAAGGTCTGGCTGTCCTCCAGGAATATTCGACTGAGGGTGCCGTCATACATATTTGCTCCCAGGTTCCTCGGACCCTTCGTGATCCTGCAGTAGATCAACCCTGTCGCCTACAAGCTTCGGCTGCCTCCTACCCTTAAGATCCCCAACTCCTTCCATGTCTCCCTTCTGAAGCCGGTGGTTCTGAACTGCTTTACCAAGACTCCTAGCCCTGCGGTTGCCTCCAGCGGTCCTTCAGACACCTTCGAGGTTAAGGAGATCCTGGACATTAAAAAAGTAGGAGGAAGAACCTTTTATTTAGTAGATTCAAAGGGGTTTGGTCCAGAAGAGAGGTCCTGGGAGCCAGAAGAGAATCTCAACGCTCCTACCCTCATTAAGAGGTTTCTCTCTCGTTGTGGTCCCAAGAAGAGGGGGCGTAAGAGGGGGGATGCTGTAACGTCCGTGGTCGCTGACCACGAACTCCTTCCATCCAGTCGACGCCCTTCTCTCAAGAGATGTTTGCACATACGGCCGTCCTGTTCCACAGTAACCACCAGGGTGCGCTCGCAAGCTCAGTTCAGACTCAAGAAGCCAGAGCGCACGCATCTGGGAGATTGTGCTTATTGCTCCCTGAGCACCCTGGGCAATAAGAAGGTCTCAGCCCATTCCTCCCACTCCTGAGCGTTGTTGTCGTATTCCAAGTTTGTCTTGCAAATGGTCCCCTAGTGTTTCGTGCTCCCAGTGTTCCCTGTTCCTGTAACCTGATCTAGTGCCGTGCTGAGCTGTAGCCGCGCTGTATACCACCCCAGTCCTGCTTCTCCACGCCTGACGTCTACCTGCTGCCTAGTCCCAGCCAAGCCTGCCTGCCTTGTTACTGTCCGTGCTGCCAACGGTACCCTATATGAACTATAGACTCTGACCTGTGCCCTGTTGGCCAGCTGCCATACCGACAAGGCGGTACGGCCTAGTGGGTGCACGAACCCTACGTGACACATGGAGATATGGGCTGGTGCTTCTTCCGCTTTTTCGTTGGACACTTATGAACATGTGACCTTTTGGTTGCATGGTTACGGCGTCCGGGATCATAACATTGGTGTATAACATACTTGAGTGATAAGATGTGGAATTGAATGAAATATGATTTCAATACTGATCTAATTAGATGATCAAGCCGATCTGTCTAGTTTGAAATGGATGAGGCTTGATTTGCTGCATACTGTGCCTCTCTGATCCACGGACTATGGAGCATGCGCAATGAGAACCTGGGATCGGTGCTGGGAGCTGGAGTGTGGTGAACTTCTCTTCCTCGTTTTCGTTTGGCAAGATAACGATTGTCATATATATAGATCAACTGTTTTATTGAATGTACATTGTATGTCGGTTTTATACACATTTGTACTGTTATATAACTAGCTGATTGATGCTAATTAAACTAATGTATAATTCACCTGGGAGACATTGATCACAATTTTGATAGGTTGAAATGCTCCATGTGATTAAATGCACCTATCTATTTAAGATGATGGTTTTAGATTTGATGTTGGGCTTGAGAAAGACCCTTCACTCACTACGGGTCGAAACGTTGCCTGTTTACCGTAAGATGTTTTGACAATAAAACCTTTTTGAAGATTTGGAGACGTGTGCTGTTGTCCTACTATTTTTTGGGAATTTGCATTATGCCAGAGAACATTTGCCTGGCTTGACAGCGTGCACTGTACCAGAAACTCAGGAATTGTGCTGCTTCAGAAATGTCTATTTTTGATATCCTGTGGATGTGTCATAAATGCATCTCGTGGGAAAACCCCTTTAAGGCATCTGGAGTCAGTCTGATGGGGGGTGTCCATGTAGTGGCTCATAAATCCAGGTGTTAGATTGAGGCCTTGTGTCAATGACTGGAATTTTATCATCAGCTTCAATTCCCAAATCTCTGTTGTTAACCTGCCAGTGATTTTATAGTCCTGCTGCGTGTTTGGGATGTGGATGAGGTTTGATGATAAGATGTTGGTGCAGGTCTTACATCTTCTAATGTTGCAGGGTCAGTGCCGGTCTCTGATGGGGATGAGAGAGACTTTTGACCAGGAGATTCCTTAGGTTTGGTGGCTGTTTGTATGCAAGGAGAGGTAAATCCGGGAATATTTCAGGGACTGGCACTGACCCTGCAACAGTAGAAAATGCAAGACCTGTACCAATATATTGTCATCAAACACTATCCACATCCCAAAAACGCAGCGGGACTATAAAACCACCGACACGTTCTCCTGCACATTCTCCAAAGTAGTGTCCATGATCCTGTGTACAAGGGGCAAAGATAAAGGAATCTACATCGGAGAGAAAACACAAAAACTACAAACCAGGATGAATCTCCGCAGACAATAAAACAGGAGCTGGATAAACCCGGGGAAACCCTTCTCTGGACCTGATCACAGTCTGGTAGATTTAAAGGTCCTAATACTGAAGGGTCATTTTAAAAACAGCAGAGAAAGAAAGATTTGGGAATTGAAGCTGATGATAAAATTCCAGTCATTGACACAAGGCCTCAATCTAACACCTGGACTCAATCTACATGGACACACGTCACGTCCCCCATCAGACTGACTCCAGATTCCTCCTAAGTCATCACCCCTATAACCTCCGATTATTGCCCCGGCTTTTCTTAATGATGTATCACCTCATGAACTAATTGTCTTTGTGTAACATCTAAATGTTGAGCTTTTTTCTCAGTCATTCATTTATAAGTTGCCTGAAGAAGGATCCGGTGCTCTGAAAGCTTCATATACAATTTTTATGGTTAGCCAATAAAGGTCTCACACCTTCTATACTTCTGTCTTTTTGACACAAATGTATTTAACAATATGGACATGGGAAGACAACAACACTCAGGCAAGGAGGGGAAGGGCAGAGTCCTTTAAGTAGTCCAGGGTGATCTGGGGATTGGGTAGGGAACACAATATTGGTACGCACGCTGGCCCTTTGAGGCTGGGGACTCTGCCGCACCCTAGCAGAAATAGAAGCAGAGAGCAGCCGCAAATGCTGCCATCACCTGGGAGGGAGGCGCCGGCAAGTTCCTTGTGTCCTGCGGTAGCGACTTCCGCGGGCACGTCAAATATTCATGATCTCCACTCACCCCGCCCACCCACCTCTGATTGACAGTTTTCTCCCCATGCACAGTAATAAGGCAAGAACTGTCAATCAGGGAGAGCGGCAGGTAAAAAAATTTGAGGACTCCTTTATCACATTGCCATGCGAGTGCTGCAACCTTTTACAAAAACGATGCCACCGCCAGACCGAACTCTCACAATACTGTAATCAGCGTATCCGTCACTGCCTCACGCTGCCCTCCGAGGTGAAGAGATTCCCTTTATATAAATTGCTCTGTATAGATCAGGTCATCAGATATGAGTCCCTTATATAAAGATTTAGGAGAAATTCTGACGGTTGATTTTGGGACTTGCGGCCTTGATGGGGACAGATTTTGTAGGGTGGTAACTACGTGTACGGTATGTGGCGCTCTTGTCGCAATCTTAGAGCTGTGGTAAATTACTGCCGGGACCAGATATTACTCTGCAGTGAATGGGATATTAGAAAATGTCATTTACACAAAGAATTTGAAAAGCATGAGATTGTAGGGCGCACTGTAGGTTTCTGAAAACTGCCGCATTCCATATTTATGCAACTGCAAGAAAAAAAACATTTCCCATGAACTATTTGTACTCGGCGGTACACAGCTTGCATGTTCTCCATGTTTGCGTAGGTTTCCTCTGCATCCTCCGATTATATGGTATTTAGATTGTGAGCCCCACTGAGGACAGAGAGCGAGGACAACTTCAGTACAGTGCTGCCGTGTATGGAGGCGCTATAGAGGCAACAGAAATAAAATAGTAATGAATGTATTTTGCGGTGCGGTAATGGCTCGGTTTTCTGCAGGGATCCTTAAGAGATTTAAAATCTTTTGAAACCTTTGTTTTTTTAATTCCTGCTCAGATCCATGGTGAATATCCAGCTTTCTAGGCTCCATCTTCTGAGCAGGAGAGCGGGTTTGATCAGCTTTTTCCTTCTCGAGGCAGAAGCTTGTTTAAGGTCGGTTAGGGATAAAGACAATTACTCTGGAAGAAGTCTTGAGAACCCCAATAATGGAAGGAGGACGGATGTGGCCTCTACCTGCCGCAGTGCCTGAGGTCGTCTTGTCCACCTGTAAAACTATGGCTCCTTCCAGCTCACTAGCAGGGTCTGTCCTTCAGCTCACCACTCCAAGTGTCTGCCAGGAGTCTACAAGAGGAAGACGCACCTGAGACATGTACACTGCAGACATCCCTGAGCAGCGTAGAATGACAGCCACACATCTATGGGCAAGTCTGTGCCGCAAATACGGACAGTAATGACATGTTGCCATATAAACGAATGGATCTGTGTGGTACCCACAAAATTGCAGACAGCACATGCACATGGACAAAAAAAAATGGTTACGTGCATGAGGCCTTAAGCAGTGTAGACAGGCGAGGTTTAGGTCCAGAGAGCCATGGTCACGGCTTTAGGTCAGTGTTTCTGGGGTTTAGTAAGGCGTCATTTCTTGGAGGCACAGCTGAGGGAAAACATGAAGCCAATTCACTTGGATCTTGGGATTGCTTTGACTACGCCAAGTGGCGCCAAATACGTTCTGCACATGCAAGAAGTTACCATCAGACTTGTAGGAAGGTGTTTCCAGCTTCTTCATGGAGATGAATAACAGTCTTCCTGGCGAGGAGGACTGATTACATTGAGTGTTAATCTGTCACTTAGATCCTTCAGGTTAAACATTCTAGTATGAGCGGCCACCACGTCTCTCTGACATCTTTTCTGGATTGCAGGATGCTTCTCTGCCGGAGAGGACCGCTAACAGTATGCCGGTGATTGTAATGCCTGTGGCCATGGCCCGTCGTTCTGATTTACCCCTCGACGGCCGTGTCCATGGACATGTGTGTTCCCTGCAGCGTCATCCTCCTGTGAGGCGCCGGCACTCACTTCCTGGTATCGAGACTGTCTCCAGAGGGCCCGCGCGTGCGCGGTCTTAAAGGGCCAGTACGCGCATAATTGCAGGAAGTCTGCAATCAAGCCCAGAATGCTACTGGACTATAAATAGGGCTCTGCCCTCTTGTTCTTTGCCTGAGCGTTGTTTGTTACCCAAAGTTTGTCTTGCTAATGGTTTCCTAGTGTCTTCCAGTTCCCAAGTGTTCCCTGTTCCTGTATCCTGTATCCTGTTTCCCGTGCTGTCCTGGTCTAGTGCCGTACTGAAGCTGTTGTTGTGTTGTGCTGTATTCCACGCCTGTTCTGCTACTCCACGCCTGACGTCTACCTGCTGACTTGTCCCAGCCGAGCCTGCCTTGCTACTGTCCTATTTGCCACAGGTACCCTTTCTGGACTATAGACTCTTGTGCTATACCTGTTTGGCTAGCTGCCATCCCGCTACGCGGTATGGCCCAGTGGGTCCACACCCCGCATCGTGACAGTACGCTCAGGCCATGGACCCTGCTGGTCAATTCAAGGGCAAGTCACCCTCCCAAGCCATGCAGGCGGACCTGAAGGATCTCCGAGCAAGACAGGATCAACTTCTTGTGGCAGTGGACTCCATGGCACAGCAGCTAGGGATGCTAGCTTCTTCCCTTCCAGCCCCTATGCAAGCTCCTCCGTTCAACCCTCCTGCTACACCTCCTGGCAGTTCCAGTTCGGTTCCATTCTCGGTTATCGCTGCCATTACCTTCTCGGTTCCATGGAGACACAAGTACGTGCAGAGGGTTTCTGAACCAATGCCATATCCATTTTTCCCTGCACGCCCAAGCATTTCCGTCGGATGAAGCCAAGATCGCCTTCATCGTGTCTCTACTTGCCGGCAAAGGCCCTGGCATGAGCGAACCCAATCTGTGAACGTCAGGGACCCGAGACCCAAGACTTCCAGGGGTTTGTGCGGTTATTCCGTACTGTTTTCGAGGAGCTAGGACGAGTCTCGTCAGCAGCCACTGATATCTTTAAGCTTCGCCAAGAGGACACCTCTGTGGGCGAATACACCAAACAGTTACGGACCCTGGCAGGAGAACTGTACTGGAACAATGAGGCCTTGGTAGCATCCTTCTAGCATGGTCTATCGCCCGAGATCAAGGACGAACTTGCTGCTCGAGATCCACCACCTGCCTTGTACGACCTGATTCTACTGGCTACTCGGGTGGACATAAGGCTCAGGGAGAGATCTCATGAGGTTCGGCAGGAGAGACGGCTTCCTAGACTGGCGCCCAACTTCCAGCAACCCCTCTTGCCGCCTTCTTCTGCTTTGCCCGAGGTTCCGATGCAGGTGGAAATTGTCCGTTCAAGAGAAACAGCGCAGGCGCACCTCTGTACTCTGTTTATATTGCGGCCTCGATGGCCAAGTCGTGCGTCTGTGTCCTCAGAAGCCAAAAAACCCCAACGCCTAGGTTTGGTTGGAGAGACAACCCTGGGCGCTACTGCATTTAATCGAGATCTCTCTTCCAAACTATTCATTTCCGTGACCATCATTGCTGATGAGAAGCCCCATCCGGTTTCTGCCTACCTGGACTCTGGCTCTGCAGCCAATTTAATCTGCCAAGACCTTGTGGCTCTTCTTCAGTTGCCCACTGTCCTGCTGGAAAGGCCGTTGATCGTTGCCTCGGTAGATGGACTGCCATTGCCTGACCCAGTTTTGTCTGTGACCAAGCCATTGAGACTACAAATGGGAGTCCTTTACTCTGAGCTCATTTCCCTCTTTGTCCTGCCCAAAGCCGTCAACCCCGTGCTGCTGGGTTTGCCTTGGCTCCGTTTGCATGCCCCAGTCCTGGATTGGAACTCTGGAGAGGTTCTCCAGTGGGATCACAAGTGTCTCGACCACTGCAGGGTCATATCCATCCACCGCAGTCTCCTCCGCATCAGTCATTGGCAGGGTTGCCCTCTTGTTACTCTATGTTCTCTGATGTCTTCGATAAGAAGGAAGCAGAGATCTTGCCGCCACATCGAGCGTATGATTGTCCGATCGACTTGGTTCCTGATTTGTCCCCTCCTCGCGGTAGAGTGTACTCTCCTTGCCTGAGACCCAGTCTATGTCTGCCTATATTAATGAGAATCTGGAGAGGGGCTTCATTCATAAATCCTCATCCCCGGCCGGAGCTGGGTTTTTCTTTGTCAAGAAAAAAGATGGATCCACCCGACCCTGCATTGACTACCGAGGCCTCAACCAGATCACGGTGAAGAACAGGTACCCATTGCCTTTGATTTCGGAACTGTTTGATCGCATACCGGGGCAAACACTTTTTTTAAACTGGACCTCTGGGGTGCCTACAATCTGATCCGGATTCGTCAAGGTGACGAGTGGAATACTGCATTTAATACTCGTGATGGGCACTATGAATATCTGGTCATGCCCTTCGGCCTGTGTAACGCCCCCTGCGGTGTTTCAAGAACTTGTCAATGCCATTTTTCGTGATCTCCTCTATGTCTGTGTTGTGGTGTATCTCGATGACATTTTTATTTTTTTCCCAGATCCAGTAACTCTTCAGAGTCATGTCCGCCAGGTGTTGCTTCGTTTAAGGGAGAATCATCTCTATGCCAAGCTGGAGAAGTGCGTGTTTGAAAAAAAGTCTCTTCCCTTCCTGGGCTACATCATCTCTGATCAGGGCCTCAAGATGGACCCTGAGAAGGTAAAGGCTGTCTTGCAATGGCCAAGGCTTAAAGGCCATACAGCGCTTCCTGGGATTCGCCAACTTCTACCGGATGTTCATTCCCAACTTCTCTTCATTAACAGCTCCCATATCCACCCTCACTAAAAAGGGCATGAATTCCAAGGTGTGGACTCCGGAGGCAGAAGCCGCATTTGAATCCTTAAAAAAAGCCTTCACGTCAGCTTGTATTCTTTACTGATGTATCCCTACAGTTTTCATTAGAGGTGGACGCTTCCTCGGTTGGTGCTGGTGCACTATTGCTCCAGAAAGGTTTGAAAGGCAAGACTGTGGTATGTGGCTACTATTCTAAGCTGTTTCCTTCCGCAGAGCACAACTACTCGATTAGGGACCGGGAGTTACTTGCCATCAAGCTGGCTCTGCAGGAGTGGAGACACCTACTGGAAGGCGCAGACGATCCTATCCTGGTCTTCATGGATCACAAGAACCTGACCTATCTACAGACGGCTCAGCGGTTAAATCCTCGTCAAGCCAGGTGGTCGTTGTTCTTTGCTCGGTTCCGGTTCGAACTCCACTATAACGGTTCTCACCGGTTTGTTCGTGGATCCTCGGTGTCGTCTGGGAGATGATGCTTGGAACCCAGGCAACGCTTGGCACAGCGGGTAGAGGCGGTCGGATTGCAAGGCAGACGACAGGACAGGCAACAGACGTCCTAACGGGTATGGAAGCAATAGGTCAAGGCAGGCGACGTAACGTGTATGGAAGCAATAGGTCAAGGCAGGCAAGGATAGTCAAGTTCAGGCAGGGGTCAGCAACGGGAAATCCAGACAATGGCAGAAGGGAAGGAAACAGAGAACCAGGGCACAGGGAAACTCACGGGGAACTTGGTTGAACAAGCATGGATGAAAGGAAGGAGGAACCTTAAATAGGAAGTCTTTTGAATTAAGGCACGCGCTGGCCCTTTAAGACAGAACGAGTCAGCGCGCGCACCCTCTAGTGACTGCAGGATAACGGCCACGGAGGGAGGTAAGGGATGCACTTACCTGACGCCGCCCAGGGCCAGCAGAGCGTCCAGGTCGGGTAAGTGGAGCTCGGGATGAGCATGTGGTAATGGAGGGCGCAGGAACCGGAGCAGTGGCAGTGGGGAAGGCGGGGAACGGCGCAGCAGCCGTTACATTACCCTCCCCTTTACTCCCCATTTTTTTGGGCTTGCTTGGAAACCTTCGCTCAAAGTCCTTGATGAGAGCTGGGGCGTTGATATTCTGCACGGGCTCCCATGATCTCTCCTCAGGACCATAATCCTTCCAGTCCACTAGGTACCATCATCTCTCCCGTGATCGTTTGACATCTAAGATCTCTTGAATTTCAAATTCGGCATCAGCCGCAGGAGCAGGATGGACAGGAATTTTTTTTTTTAATCGGATGAATATAGTGTGTTTCAGCAAAGAAATGTGGAAGGAATTAGAGAATTTCAGAGACTGAGGAAGGCAAAGTCTGAAAGTTACTGGATTGATTTGTTTTTTTTATCTCATAGGGACCCAGAAACCGAGGAGCTAGCTTATAACAAGGGGTCTTCAGACGCATGTACCGGGTGGACAGCCAGACTTTATCCCCAGGAAGGAGCTGCGGCGGTATCCTGCGTCTTTTATCCGCGTCTCTCTTAAAACTGGCTACGGCTTTGTGGATGGAGTCCTTGGCCTTCTGCCATATCCAGACAAAGTCGCGGTGGACCGTGTTAGCAGCAGGAACCTCAGAAAGTGCAGAGACTGGTAGGGGAATTCTTGGGTGCTGGCCATACACCAAGAAGAAATGAGAAGAGCGGGTAGATTCCCCCGTATGGTTGTTGTAGGCAAATTCTGCCCATGGAAGTAGACTTGCCCAGTCATCTTGTCGTGGAGACACGAAATTCCTGAGGAAACTTTCAAGAATTTGGTTGATCTGCTGTACTTGATCATTGGATTGAAGATGGTACGTGGAAGAGAAGTCTAGTTTGACCTCCAGCAGTTTGCACAAGGCTCTCCAGAACTTGGATATGAACTGAACTCCTCTGTCAGAAACAATATGCTTAGGAAGATCATGAAGGCGAAAGATGTGCTTGATAAACAGCATTGCCAGTCGGGAAGATGACGGAAGGCTTGAGAGGGGTACGAAGTGCGCCATCTTGGAAAAGCGATCCACTATAACCGAGAACACGGTACACCCAGCAGAACTAGGCAGATCGGTGATGAAGTCCATGGCAATGTGCGACCAGGGAGAGTCAGGCACGGGTAGAGGATGCAAAAGGCCAGCAGGTTTTAAATGGGAGACTTTATTCTGAGAGCAGGTGGTGTAGGCTGAAACAACGTCTTTAGTGTCTTGACATGGAAAGCCACCAGTACTAATCAAATTGAGAGTCTTTTTGATGCCAGGTTGCCCAGAAACCCTGGAGGCATGACCCCAATGAAGAACACAATCCCTTTGTTTAGGGGGTACGTAGGTCTTTCCTCAAGGAATGTATACCACTTCAGCTGGAGCAGCAATCCCAATACGTTTAGGATCTATAATAAACTGCGGGCTGGGCTCTTGGTCTGTGGGTCAAAACAGCGAGATAAAGCGTCAGCCTTGGTATTCTTTCCAGCGGGTCTGTAGTGAAGCTGAAATTCGAATCTGGAGAAGGATAATGCCCACCGAGCTTGACGAGAGTTTAGGCGTTGAGCAGTCTGCAAGTATAGGAGGTTCTTATGATCTGATAAAGCCAGTCCTAATTGTAAGAGCTTGTTAATAAAGCCAGTCCTAAATGTAAGAGCTCGTTAATAAAGCCAGTCTAAATTGTAAGAGCTCATTAATAAAGCCAGTCCTAATTGTAAGAGCTCGTTAATAAAACCAGTCCTAATTGTAAGAGCTCATTAATAAAGCCAGTCCTAATTGTAAGAGCTCATTAATAAAGCCAGTCCTAATTGTAAGAGCTCGTTAATAAAGTCAGTCCTAATTGTAAGAGCTCATTAATAAAGCCTTTCCTTATTGTAAGAGCTCGTTAATAAAGCTAGTCCTAATTGTAAGAGCTCATTAATAAAGCCTTTCCTAATTGTAATAGCTCATTAATAAATAATTGTAAGAGCTCGTTAATAAAGCTAGTCCTAATTGTAAGAGCTTATTAATAAAGCCAGTCCTAATTGTGAGAGCTCTTTAATAAAGTGAGTCCAAATTGTAAGAGCTCATTAATAAAGCCAGTCCTAATTGCAAGAGCTCATTAATAAAGTCAGTCCTAATTGTAAGAGCTTGTTAATAAAGCCAGTCCTAATTGCAAGAGCTCATTAATAAAGCCAGTCCTAAATGTAAGAGCTTGTTAATAAAGCCTGTCCTAATTGTAAGAGCTCATTAATAAAGCCTTTCCTAATTGTAAGAGCTCGTTAATAAAGCCAGTCCTAATTGTAAGAGCTCATTAATAAATAATTGTAAGAGCTCGTTAATAAAGCTAGTCCTAATTGTAAGAGCTTATTAATAAAGCCAGTCCTAATTGTGAGAGCTCATTAATAAAGCCAGTCCTAATTGCAAGAGCTCATTAATAGAGTCAGTCCTAATTGTGAGAGCTCGTTAATAAAGCCAGTCCTAATTGTAAGAGCTCATTAATAAAGCCAGTCCTAATTGTGAGAGCTCGTTAATAAAGCCAGTCCTAATTGTAAAAGCTCATTAATAAAGCCAGTCCTAATTGTAAGAGCTCATTAATAAAGCCAGTCCTAATTACAAGAGCTCATTAATAAAGTCAGTCCTAATTGTGAGAGCTCATTAATAAAGCCAGTCCTAAATGTAAGAGCTTGTTAATAAAGCCAGTCCTAATTGTAAGAGCTCATTAATAAAGCCTTTCCTAATTGTAAGAGCTCATTAATAAAGCCTTTCCTAATTGTAAGAGCTCATTAATAAATAATTGTAAGAGCTCGTTAATAAAGCTAGTCCTAATTGTAAGAGCTTATTAATAAAGCCAGTCCTAATTGTGAGAGCTCATTAATAAAGCCAGTCCTAATTGCAAGAGCTCATTAATAGAGTCAGTCCTAATTGTAAGAGCTCATTAATAAAGCCAGTCCTAATTGTGAGAGCTCGTTAATAAAGCCAGTCCTAATTGTAAGAGCTCGTTAATAAAGCCAGTCCTAATTGTAAGAGCTCGTTAATAAAGTCAGTCCTAATTATAAGCGCTCAATAATAAAGCCTGTTATAATTATAGGATCTCGTCAATAAAGCCAGTCCTAATTGTAAGAGCTCGTTAATAAGTGATTTTCATTTTAACTTTTACCAGACTTCAAATACAGATACATTGTGGCAAAAAAGCAACAAAAAGTAACTACTCCCTCCTGCCCAAGGGTGCTTTTCATTAGAGTAAAGCGGGTTCCAATCTACCCCGAATATATTCTGCAGGCTTAGACCCAGAACAGAAGTGTATTTCCAGGTTAGGGACCCACTTGAAAGAGGTCGCCTTGTCGTGGCAGGTGGGCTCACACAATTCGATCAAAATGTGCGCTAAGAACCTCTCTATAGTAAGTAGATTCAGCAGTAATGCACATTTATTTGTATACAGTGTATTAGGTAGTCTTAGCTAGCGTTCGCAGAGTGCTGTTGCAATGTTTTTTCCTTTACCTGTCCACTACCAGACAGGCACACGAGACATTGAATATAATGTGTGGCCCTCGGATGGACTGTACCCTTAGGGTATAATCAGACATTGCGGTTGAGGTCCAAAAAGCACATACGTTTTTACCAGGATTTGATGTTTTTTGATACATTTGCATTTTTTACTGTTACCAAATCGAAAAAAGCACCAAATTTCAGTAAAAACCCATGTGAGTTTTTGATGCAGTTTTTGTATGTGGTCTTAATTGCACCTCAACATCTGACTATACTCTTAAGACACAGAGGCTACCCTCCTTATTCCTTGATTGGGGATGCAGGGGCTCGTGTCCCCCCCCCCTAACAGATGCGGGGGGTAATATCAGGTGTGCTGCAGTCATGAGATTTAAGCAATAAAAACCATCAAAATGAATATTGGAGACCATAGCTGTGTGGTACCTGTCTGCCAGCAGAAAACCGGGGGCGGATACAAGTCATGGAGTCCCCCCCAGTCATTAACCTCTCTAACACCTGTCATCCCGATATCCTATCACTCCGTTTAATACCTGTCCTGCCCACCCACCTGACAGAATCCCTAAAACTACCCCAATACACCTTCTATCATCAACACTCATCACCTGCCCCCACACCTGGTATCACCCCATGACCTCCACCCTCTCCAGGTGTGGTGATTGAGCCCTCCTATTATAACACTTCAGAGGTGCCCCATCTATTACGGAGATGAGGGACTTCCCTCTAGGGGTACACTGCCCTCCAGATCACAGATCCATCACTAACCAACCACAGACTGATCATTAATGACCGATCACCCATGGATCAAATACATGATGGATGGTAACAGATTACCAGATTCTACCTGACTGCGTGTAATTAACTCCTTTGCTGCTGTTCTCCTGACATATCTTCCTTGTTTCCTTGTGTGTGGTACAGCAGGGTGGAGCATCGTGGCATGTGACGCTGCTGATCCATCAATACACATTATAGATTATTGACTTTGCTGCTGCTCTCAGATATAGACTGATGAGAACCGTCTGCTCAGCATGTGGTGATGGACTAGTGTCCTGTCGTCTGTCTCTGCCCCCAAGCCTGATGTGTCTGTTAATTAACTTGTGGGTCACAGGTTGGTAATACAGTGTGTGAAGTGTCGCCCCTCACTCACCTTCGGGGAAGATATGAGGTTATCAGGGCAGCAGCGGTGCTTGAATCTGGGGTGCTGAGCTGGAGACGTGTCATTCACGGATTGTAGACATGATCCACAGATGGACGGAGGATGTTACCCGCAGACAGAAGACGCCTCACCTGTGAGTGAGGGAGGGCGACGCTGGGTGTGTGTAGCCGCCTCGGACCTCCGGGACCCAGGAGAGATATTCGTCTGACCTCCTGTCCGGGGCACGTAGATGACATGGAGATAGGAAGGGTCGCTCTGGTGCTGATGGTGACAGTGACGGAGAGCGAGGAGGAGGGGGAGGGACGCAGGCAGCAGATGAGCCCTCGTCCCCTGGGTACCACCGATCTCAGATGTGCTGGGCAGAGATGGAAATAGAAGAGAGGGATGATGAGAGTGTGGGGAGGGAGGATGGGGGTCTGTCTGGAACGCACTTAAAAGCCCCTCTAATGGGAAGTCGCCACTGGACAGTACGTGCCGGCGCAAGGATCCTAAGTGTTTGTGACATATGTCACTACTTCTAGGACAAACCCAGAGATGCATGATGATGTGGAGGTGCCCCCCAGCCCTGGTACAGCCGAGTCTAATAAACACCCCCCCTGCCTCGTTCCACTGCACAGCTGAGACCTACCCCCCCCCCCCCACACCACACTAATATCTGGGGAGGTCTCTCTCATATAAACAAGGTCTTACCGTGACCCCGGGCTGCGTCTCACAGCTGCGGCCCTCCTCAGGACCAGACATCACCATCGCTTTCTCTGCCATTCGCTGGCGGCCATGTTGGATGAGCTTTGGCGATGTAGAATTTGCACAGGTCTCAGTCTGGTTTAACTCTTTCAACCACAGCATCTCCTGCTACGAATGACGGGATGTAGACTGTAAGCTCTTCAGACGACGGAAATATTAATCACTCTCCTAAGGATAAGTTATTATAATGGGGTGAATGGCGACACCCTCAGAAAACGGTAATAACGCGTCATTTACAAAAAAACCTGATATGACGGAGTCGATTTTAACGAGATTATCACTGATGCCCAAAACCGCTCACAGCAGCCAAACTGAGTGACCGCTGACCGCCATGACACCTCCTCTGCACAAAGCTGAAGGGAAATGTTGCAGCAATAATCAGACTAATCCCCTCCCCAAGAAGAACAGAAATATGTCATTTACTGTAAGGGAGAAGAATTCTGATCATCCCCAGGTTACACATATGTTACCGCTTCATTATCGTTTACATGTCTTATATTTCTCTCAACCACAGGTTACCATGTATGACATCAGTAATATGTACACAGCACTGCCCCTGCTGGTGGACACCATGTGTGACATCACAGGACTTCCTGACATCAGCAATATGTATATAGCATTGCCCCCTGCTGGTGGAGACCATGTGTGACATCACAGGACTTCCTGACATCAGCAATATGTACACAGCACTGCCCCTGCTGGTGGAGACCATGTGTGACATCACAGGACTTCCTGACATCAGCAATATGTACACAGCATCACTGCCCCTGCTGGTGGACACCATGTGTGACATCACAGGACTTCCTGACATCAGCAATATGTACACAGCACTGCCCCTGCTGGTGGACACCATGTGTGACATCACAGGACTTCCTGACATCAGCAATATGTACACAGAACTGCCCCTGCTGGTGGAGACCATGTGTGACATCACAGGACTTCCTGACATCAGTAATATGTATATAGCATTGCCCCCTGCTGGTGGAGACCATGTGTGACATCACAGGACTTCATGACATCAGTAATATGTACACAGCACTGCCCCTGCTGCGTGGAGACCATGTGTGACATCACAGGACTTCATGACATCAGTAATATGTACACAGCACTTCCCCTGCTGCGTGGAGACCATGTGTGACATCACAGGACTTCATGACATCAGTAATATGTACACAGCACATCCCCTGCTGCGTGGAGACCATGTCTGACATCACAGGACTTCCTGACCTCATCAGTAACATGTACACAGCAATGTCCCCTGCTGGAGTAGTGAATGTATGACATAACAGGGCTTCCTGACCTCATCAGTAATATGTACACAGCACTGCCCCCTGCTGGAGTAGTGAATGTGTGACATCACAGGTCTTCCTGACCTCATCAGTAATATGTACACAGCACTGCTCTCTGCTGGAGGAGACATACAATTTTATAGGGGGATATAGAGAGGGGGCTGTAGTACATTATACCATATAATCCTGTGACTATGAACTTGGTTAACCCACGCAGGACCACACTGAATAGATGACTGCACCCCAAGTGACTGTATTTTACCTTATTTTCTCTGGACTGGAGGGGGCACACTGAGGTGTCTATAAGATCACACATTATGGAGAACTTCTTTCCACTTGAGCGGAACTCGATTATATACCAGCAGCAAATACATCACGCATATTAGATGGTAAGCTTCTTGGTGCTGTGGACATGATGGGGCCGGCTGTAACACACAAGAGAAGAACAGATGAGGGATTAGTTATAGGACAGCATCTGGAGCCTCTCCCAGCAATGAAGGGGTTAATCATGAGCCAGGGGTCCCCATGGGCCCAGTGCCATCTGCTGCCAGTATATCAGGGTCCGGAGGGGATACACAAAATAGGGGAGGGTGATAAGCGGGGTGCACAGGAAGTGGTAGAGGTGACTTATCCTTCTGGTCATGCGACTTATCCCTCTGGCTATGCAAATTATCCCTCTAGTCACCTGACTAAAGGGGGTTTTACACGGGGCGATTATTGGGCAGATAATTAGCTCATAGAACGCTCGTTACTGATAATTGTCCTGTGTAAACAGGGGAACGATCAGCAGATGAACGACCAAATGATGGATAATCTGCCGGTCGTATCGTTTTAAAAAAAGTGAAATATTCTGGTTGTCGGCAGCTCATCTTGGTGTGTAAACCGGGAGACGCGCTGCCGACATGATAATAATGTGTGGGGACGAGCGATCGGAGTAACGACCGCTCCTCCCCATCCATAGCTCCGAGTGACAGGAGCAAGTGAGCGCCGATCAACTATGTCTCGCTGATCGGCCCTCGCTCCACCGGTGTAAAAGGGCCTTAGGGTTACATAGTTACATAGTTACATAGTTACATAGTTAGTACGGCTGAAAAAAGACACATGTCCATCAAGTCCAACCAAGGGAAGGGAAAAGGGAAGGAAAAATTTCTACACATAGGAGCTAATATTTTTTTGTTCTAGGAAATTATCTAACCCTTTTTTAAAGCCATCTACTGTCCCTGCTGTGACCAGCTCCTGCGGTGTCTGCTGTCCCTGCTGTGACCAGCTCCTGCGGTGTCTACTGTCCCTGCTGTGACCAGCTCCTGCGGTGTCTACTGTCCCTGCTGTGACCAGCTCCTGCGGTGTCTCCTGTCCCTGCTGTGACGGCTCCTGCGGTGTCTACTGTCCCTGCTGTGACGGCTCCTGCGGTGTCTACTGTCCCTGCTGTGACGGCTCCTGCGGTGTCTACTGTCCCTGCTGTGACCAGCTCCTGCGGTAGGCTATTCCATAAATTCACCGTTCTTACTGTAAAGAAGCCTTGTCGCCTCTGCAGCTTGAACCTTTTTTTCTCCAGACGGAGGGAGTGCCCCCTTGTTTTTTGAGGGGGTTTTACAAGGAACAGGATATCACCATATTTTTTGTATGTGCCATTAATATATTTATATAAGTTAATCATGTCCCCCCTAAGTCATCTTTTTTCAAGGCTAAATAGGTTTAATTCTTTCAATCTTTCCTCATAACTTAAATTCTCCATGCCCCTATTAGCTTCGTTGCTCTTCTTTGTATTTTTTCCAACTCCAGGGCATCCTTTCTATGAACTGGAGCCCAGAACTGAACTGCATATTCTAGATGGGGCCTCACTAATGCTTTGTAAAGTGGCAATATTACATCTCTGTCCCGCGAGTCCATGCCTCTTTTAATACACGACAATATCTTGCTGGCCTTTGAAGCAGCTGATTGACACTGCATGCTGTTATTGAGTTTATGATTTACAAGAACACCCAGATCCTTCTCAACAAGTGAATCCGCCAGTGTAGCTCCCCCTAGGACATATGATGCATGCAGGTTGTTGGTACCCAGATGCATAACTTTACATTTATCTACATTAAACTTCATTTGCCAAGTGGACGCCCAAACACTTAGTTTGTTTAAATCTGCCTGCAATTCACAAACATCTTCCATAGTCTGAACTATATTACATAGCTTGGTGTCATCTGCAAAAATAGAAATAGTGCTATTAATCCCATCCTCTATATCATTAATAAATAAGTTGAATAATAGTGGTCCCAGCACTGAACCCTGGGGTACACCACTTATAACCGGTGACCATTCAGAGAAGGAATCATTGACCACAACTCTCTGGATACGGTCCTTGAGCCAATTCTCAATCCAATTACAAACTATATTTTCTAAACCTATAGTCCGTAATTTACCCATTAGGCGTCTATGGGGGACAGTGTCAAATGCCTTTGCAAAGTCCAAAAACACTAAATCCACAGCGGCCCCTCTGTCTAGGCTTCTGCTCACCTCTCATATAATCATTATATCCACAGCGGCCCCTCTGTCTAGACTTCTGCTCACCTCTTCATAAAAACAGATTAGGTTAGTTTGACAACTTCTGTCCTTAGTAAAACCGTGCTGGCTGTCACTTATAATGCTATTTATTGTCACATAATCCTGTATATAGTCCCTCAATAGCCCCTCAAACATTTTCCCCACGATGGATGTTAAGCTTACTGGTCTATAATTACCCGGGGAAGACCTAGAGCCCTTTTTGAAAATAGGCACCACATTTGCCCTGCGCCAGTCCCTTGGCACTATACCAGTCACTAGAGATTCTCTGAATATTATGAAAAGGGGGACAGAAATAACTGAACTAAGCTCTTTAAGAATTCTAGGGTGTAACCCATCTGGTCCCGGAGCCTTGTGCACATTTATTTTATTTAATTTAGCTTGGACCATCTCTACATTCATCCAATTCAGTATATCAACTGATATATTAACAGCACTGGCACCGGCTACATCAGCTCCTCAGCACTGGCACCGGCTACATCAGCTCCTCAGCACTGGCACCGGCTACATCGGCTCCTCAGCACTGGCACCGGCTACATCAGCTGCTCTTTCTTCAGTTGTATATACAGAGCTAAAGAACCCATTTAGTAACTCTGCCTTCTCTTGATCCCCTGTGATCAACTCCCCATTACCATTATCTAGGGGTCCTACATGTTCAGACCTTGGCTTTTTTGCATTAATATGCTTGAAGAATTTTTTAGGATTTGTTTTACTATCCTTGGCCACCTGCCTTTCATTTTGTATTTTTGCTAATTTTATTACATTTTTACAGATTTTATTAAGCTCTTTATATTTTACAAAGGCTACAGCTGTACCCTCAGATTTGTATTTTTTAAATGCCCTTTTTTTGTCATGTATTGCCCCTTTCACAGAAGGTGTAAGCCATGTGGGGTTTAATTTGAGTCGTTTATACTTGTTACCTATAGGAATACATTTTGCACTATAATTACTCAAAGTAGATTTGAAAATCTCCCATTTATCATTTGTTCCATTATTTGACATTAGTTCTTCCCAGTCCATATCCTGAATTGCCGCCCTCATCCTGGGGAAATTGGCTTTCTTAAAATTAAATGTTTTTGCCCTCCCAGCCTGCGTTTGTTTTTTACAGTATAGGTAAAATGTAACTATATTGTGATCACTGTTACCGAGGTTTTCACGAACATTGACATTCCCAACAAGATCTGCATTATTAGAAATGACCAGATCCAACAGAGCTTCACCTCTAGTCGGGTCTTCCACAAACTGGCCCATAAAATTTTCCTGCAACAGGTTGAGGAAATGTCTCCCCTTTGCAGTTGAAGCCGAACCATGACACCAATTAATATCCCGGAAATTAAAATCTCCCATTATCACTACAGTACCCGCCTGTGCAGCCCGCTCCATCTGTTTATATAGCTGAACTTCCATCTCCTCAGTTATATTGGGGGGTCTATAGATTACACCAAAAGTAATTTTTTCAGTGTTTACCTCCCTTTCTAGTTCCACCCACAAGGTTTCAACCTCCTCACAGTCTTCACCCACTATTGTTCACACGCTTAATAGATCATTTTTCGAAATAAAAAACACTGTTGTTATCTACATTACAGCGCCAATCACATTATGTAGGAGACAGGACACTTATAATATGGTGACAGTCTCTTTATTACTAGGACCACTGTTATCTACATTACAGCGCCGATCACATTATGTAGAAGATAGGGCACTTATAATCTGGTGACAGCCTCTTTATTACTAGGGCCACTGTTATCTACATTACAACGCCAATCACATTATGTAGAAGATAGGGCACTTATAATCTGGTGACAGCCTCTTTATTACTAGGGCCACTGTTATCTACATTACAACGCCAATCACATTATGTAGAAGACAGGGCACTTATAATCTGGTGACAGCCTCTTTATTACTAGGACCACTGTTATCTACATTACAGCGCCGATCACATTATGTAGGAGATTGGGCACTTATAATGTGGTGACAGTCTCTTTATTACTAGGACCACTGTTATCTACATTACAGCGCCGATCACATTATGTAGAAGATAGGGCACTTATAATCTGGTGACAGCCTCTTTATTACTAGGACCACTGTTATCTACATTACAGCGCCGATCACATTATGTAGGAGATTGGGCACTTATAATGTGGTGACAGTCTCTTTATTACTAGGACCACTGTTATCTACATTACAGCGCTGATCACATTATGTAGAATACAGGGCACTTATAATGTGGTGGCAGCCTCTTTATTACTAGGACCACTGTTATCTACATTACAGCGCCGATCACATCATGTAGGAGACAGGACACTTATAATCTGGTGACAGCCTCTTTATTACTAGGACCACTGTTATCTACATTACAGCGCCGATCACATTATGTAGGAGATTGGGCACTTATAATGTGGTGACAGTCTCTTTATTACTAGGACCACTGTTATCTACATTACAGCGCCGATCACATTATGTAGAAGATAGGGCACTTATAATCTGGTGACAGCCTCTTTATTACTAGGACCACTGTTATCTACATTACAGCACTGATCCCATTATGTAGGAGACAGGGCACTTATAATTTGGTGACAGCCTCTTTATTACTAGGACCACTGTTATCTACATTACAGCACTGATCACATTATGTAGAATACAGGGCACTTATAATGTGGTGACAGCCTCTTTATTACTAGGACCACTGTTATCTACATTACAGCGCCGATCACATTATGTAGGAGATTGGGCACTTATAATGTGGTGACAGTCTCTTTATTACTAGGACCACTGTTATCTACATTACAGTGCTGATCACATTATGTAGAATACAGGGCACTTATAATGTGGTGACAGCCTCTTTATTACTAGGACCACTGTTATCTACATTACAGCGCCGATCACATCATGTAGGAGACAGGACACTTATAATCTGGTGACAGCCTCTTTATTACTAGGACCACTGTTATCTACATTACAGCGCCGATCACATTATGTAGGAAATTGGGCACTTATAATGTGGTGACAGTCTCTTTATTACTAGGACCACTGTTATCTACATTACAGCGCCGATCACATTATGTAGAAGATAGGGCACTTATAATCTGGTGACAGCCTCTTTATTACTAGGACCACTGTTATCTACATTACAGCACTGATCCCATTATGTAGGAGACAGGGCACTTATAATTTGGTGACAGACTCTTTATTACTAGGACCACTGTTATCTACATTACAGCACTGATCACATTATGTAGAATACAGGGCACTTATAATGTGGTGACAGCCTCTTTATTACTAGGACCACTGTTATCTACATTACAGCGCCGATCACATTATGTAGGAGATAGGGCACTTACAATGTGGTAACAGCCTCTTTAACCAAAAACGTTTGAATTTACGGAGCTGTTTTGAAGGGAGTCAACGCGTTTTTCGCTGCATTCAGTGTCAATGAGAAACGGCTCCAAAAACAGCCCAAGAAGTGACATGCACTTTTCGTGGGCGTATTTTTATGTGCCGTTTTTGGAAAACGAGGCGTAAAAAAACGCCCTGTCGGAAAACCAGAACGCCGGACGTTTACGGCCCGAAAAATGGCTGAAAACACTACCTGTGCACATACCCTGAACGTTGTGAGCTATGAACGTGTGACGCGGCAAATCATTGCAATCTGACATGATTTCATTAGACGAGGGCTCCGTGGCGGTATATGACGTGAGTACATTAGGCGAGCGCTCTGTGGCGGCATATGACAGCGATCTGACGTGATTTCATTAGGTGAGGGCTCCATGGCAGTATATCACTGCAATCTGACGTGATTTGATTAGGTGAGGGCTCCATGGCAGTATATCACTGCGATCTGACGTGATTTCATTAGACGAGGGCTCTGTGGCGGTATATCACTGCGATCTGACGTGATTTCATTAGGCGAGGGCTCTGTGGCGGTATATCACTGCAATCTGACGTGATTTCATTAGACGAGGGCTCCGTGGCGACATATCTCTGCAATCTGATTTCATTAGACGAGGGCTCTGTGGCGGTATATCACTGTGATTTAACGTGATTTCATTAGGTGAGGGCTCTGTGGAGGTATATCTCTGCGATCTGACGTGATTTCATTAGGTGAGGGCTCTGTGGCGGTATATCACTGTGATCTAACGTGATTTCATTATGCGAGGGCACTGTGGCGGCATATCACTGCGATCTGACGTGATTTCATTAGGCGAGGGCTCTGTGGCGGTATATCACAGCTATCTGACATGATTGCATCAGGTACGGGCTCCATGGCGTCATATCACTGCAATCTGACGTAATTTCATTAGACGAGGGCACAATTGCAGTATATCACTGCGATCTGACATGATTTCATTAGGCGAGGGCACTGTGGGGACATATCTCTGCGATCTGACGTGATTTCATTAGACGACGGCTCTGTGGCGGTATATCACTGCGATCTGACGTGATTTCATTAGACGAGGGCTCTGTGGCGTTATATAACTGCGATCTGACGTGATTTCATTAGATGAGGGCACCGTGGCAATACATCACTGCGATCTGACGTGATTTTATTAGACGAGGGCTCTGTGGCTGTATATCTCTGCGATCTGACGTGATTTCATTAGACGAGGGCTCCGCGGCGACATATCACTGCAATCTGACGTGATTTCATTAGAGGAGCGCTCTGTGGCGGTATATCTCTGTGATTTCATTAGACGAAGGCTCTGTGGCGGTATATCACTGCGATCGGATGTGATTTCATTAGACGAGGGCTCTGTGGCGGTATATCACTGCGATCTGACGTGATATCATTATGCGAGGGCTCTGTGGCGACATATCTCTGCGATCTGACGTGCTTTAACTAGGCGAGGACTCTGTGACAGTATATCACTGCAATTTGATGTGATTTCATTAGCCGAGGGCTCTGTGGCGGTATATCACTGAGATCTGAAGTGATTTAATTAGGCAAGGGCTCCGTGGCGTTCAATCACTGCGATCTGATGTGATTTCATTAGACGAGGGCTCTGTGGTGGTATATCACTGCGATCTGACGTGATTTCATTAGACGAGAGCTCTGTGGCGGTATATCTCTGCGATCTGACGTGATTTCATTAGGCGAGGGCTCTGTGGCGATATATCACTGCAATCTGACGTGATTTCATTACACGAGGGCTCTGTGGCGATATATCTTTGCAATCTGACGTGATTTCATTAGACGAGAGCTCTGTGGCAGTATATCTCTGTGATCTGACGTGATTTAATTAGACGAGGGCTCTGTGGCGGTATATCTCTGCAATCTGATGTGACTTCATTAGACGAGGGCTCTGTGGCGGTATATCTCTGCGATCTGATGTGATTTCATTAGACGAGGGCTCTGTGGCGGTATATCTCTGCGATCTGACGTGATTTCATTAGACGAGGGCTCTGTGGCGGTATATCACTGCGATCTGACGTGATTTCATTAGACGAGGGCTCTGTGGCGGTATATCACTGCGATCTGACGTGATTTCATTAGACGAGGGCTCTGTGGCGGTATATCACTGCGATCTGACGTGATTTCCTTAGACGAGGGCTCAGTGGCGGTATATCTCTGTGATCTGACGTGATTTCATTAGACGAGGGCTCTGTGGCGGTATATCTCTGTGATCTGACGTGATTTCCTTAGACGAGGGCTCTGTGGCGGTATATCTCTGCGATCTGACGTGATTTCATTAGGCGAGGGCTCTGTGGCGATATATCTCTGCGATCTGACGTGATATCATTAGGCGAAGGCTCTGTGGCGGTATATCTCTGCAATCTGATGTGACTTCATTAGGCGAGGGCTCTGTGGCGGTATATCTCTGTGATCTGACGTGATATCATTAGGCGAGGGCTCTGTGGCGGTATATCACTGCGATCTGACGTGATTTCATTAGACGAGGGCTCTGTGGCGGTATATCTCTGTGATCTGATGTGATTTCATTAGACGAGGGCTCTGTGGCGGTATATCTCTGTGATCTGACGTGATTTCCTTAGACGAGAGCTCTGTGGCGGTATATCACTGCGATCTGACGTGATTTCCTTAGACAAGGGCTCTGTGGCGGTATATCTCTGCGATCTGACCTGATTTCATTAGGTGAGGGTTCTGTGGCGGTATATCACTGCGATCTGACGTGATTTCAATAGACGAGGGCTCTGTGGAGGTATATATCTGTGATCTGACGTGATTTCATTAGACGAGGGCTCTGTGGCGGTATATCTCTGCGATCTGACGTGATTTCATTAGGTGAGGGCTCTGTGGCGGTATATCTCTGTGATCTGATGTGATTTCATTAGGTGAGGGCTCTGTGGCGGTATATCTCTGTGATCTGACGTGATTTCCTTAGACGAGGGCTCTGTGGCGTTATATCACTGCGATCTGACGTGATTTCATTAGACGACGGCTCTGTGGCGGTATATCTCTGCGATCTGACGTGAGTACATTAGACGAGGGCTCTGTGGCAGTATATCTCTGTGATCTGAGGTGATTTCATTAGACGAGGGCTCTGTGTGGACATATCTCTGCGATCTGACGTGATTTCATTAGACGAGGGCTCTGTGGCGGTATATCTCTGCGATCTGATGTGATTTCATTAGGCGAGGGCTCTGTGGAGGTATATCTCTGCGATCTGACGTGATTTCATTAGACGAGGGCTCTGTGGCGGTATATCTCTGCGATCTGACGTGATTTCATTAGGCGAGGGCTCTGTGGCGGTATATCTCTGTGATCTGACGTGATTTCATTAGACGAGGGCTCTGTGGCGGTATATCTCTACGATCTGACGTGATTTCATTAGGCGAGGGCTCTGTGGCGGTATATCTCTGCGATCTGACGTGATATCATTAGGCGAAGGCTCTGTGGCGGAATATCTCTGCAATCTGATGTGACTTCATTAGGCGAGGGCTCTGTGGCGGTATATCACTGCGATCTGACGTGATTTCATTAGACGAGGGCTCTGTGGCGGTATATCACTGTGATCTGATGTGATTTCATTTGACGAGGGCTCTGTGGCGGTATATCTCTGTGATCTGACGTGATTTCCTTAGACGAGGGCTCTGTGGCGGTATATCACTGTGATCTGACGTGATTTCCTTAGACAAGGGCTCTGTGGCGGTATATCTCTGTGATCTGACGTGATTTCCTTAGACGAGGGCTCTGTGGCGGTATATCTCTGGGATCTGACGTGATTTCATTAGGTGAGGGCTCTGTGGCGGTATATCTCTGCGATCTGACGTGATATCATTAGGCGAAGGCTCTGTGGCGGTATATCTCTGCAATCTGATGTGACTTCATTAGGCGAGGGCTCTGTGGCGGTATATCACTTCGATCTGACGTGATTTCATTAGACGAGGGCTCTGTGGCGGTATATCTCTGTGATCTGATGTGATTTCATTAGACGAGGGCTCTGTGGCGGTATATCTCTGTGATCTGACGTGATTTCCTTAGACGAGGGCTCTGTGGCGGTATATCACTGCGATCTGACGTGATTTCCTTAGACAAGGGCTCTGTGGCGGTATATCCCTGCGATCTGACGTGATTTCATTAGGTGAGGGTTCTGTGGCGGTATATCACTGCGATCTGACGTGATTTCAATAGACGAGGGCTCTGTGGAGGTATATATCTGTGATCTGACGTGATTTCATTAGACGAGGGCTCTGTGGCGGTATATCTCTGCGATCTGACGTGATTTCATTAGGTGAGGGCTCTGTGGCGGTATATCTCTGTGATCTGATGTGATTTCATTAGGTGAGGGCTCTGTGGCGGTATATCTCTGTGATCTGACGTGATTTCCTTAGACGAGGGCTCTGTGGCGTTATATCACTGCGATCTGACGTGATTTCATTAGGCGAGGGCTCTGTGGCGGTATATCTCTGTGATCTGACGTGATTTCATTAGACGAGGGCTCTGTGGCGGTATATCTCTGCGATCTGACGAGATTTCATTAGGCGAGGGCTCTGTGGCGGTATATCTCTGCGATCTGACGTGATATCATTAGGCGAAGGCTCTGTGGCGGTATATCTCTGCAATCTGATGTGACTTCATTAGGCGAGGGCTCTGTGGCGGTATATCACTGCGATCTGACGTGATTTCATTAGACGAGGGCTCTGTGGCGGTATATCACTGTGATCTGATGTGATTTCATTAGACGAGGGCTCTGTGGCGGTATATCTCTGTGATCTGACGTGATTTCCTTAGACGAGGGCTCTGTGCCGGTATATCACTGCGATCTGACGTGATTTCCTTAGACGAGGGCTCTGTGGCGGTATATCTCTGGGATCTGACGTGATTTCATTAGGTGAGGGCTCTGTGGCGGTATATCTCTGCGATCTGACGTGATATCATTAGGCGAAGGCTCTGTGGCGGTATATCTCTGCAATCTGATGTGACTTCATTAGGCGAGGGCTCTGTGGCGGTATATCACTGTGATCTGACGTGATTTCATTAGACGAGGGCTCTGTGGCGGTATATCACTGTGATCTGATGTGATTTCATTAGACGAGGGCTCTGTGGCGGTATATCTCTGTGATCTGACGTGATTTCCTTAGACGAGGGCTCTGTGGCGGTATATCACTGCGATCTGACGTGATTTCCTTAGACAAGGGCTCTGTGGCGGTATATCTCTGTGATCTGACGTGATTTCCTTAGACGAGGGCTCTGTGGCGGTATATCTCTGGGATCTGACGTGATTTCATTAGGTGAGGGCTCTGTGGCGGTATATCTCTGCGATCTGACGTGATATCATTAGGCGAAGGCTCTGTGGCGGTATATCTCTGCAATCTGATGTGACTTCATTAGGCGAGGGCTCTGTGGCGGTATATCACTTCGATCTGACGTGATTTCATTAGACGAGGGCTCTGTGGCGGTATATCTCTGTGATCTGATGTGATTTCATTAGACGAGGGCTCTGTGGCGGTATATCTCTGTGATCTGACGTGATTTCCTTAGACGAGGGCTCTGTGGCGGTATATCACTGCGATCTGACGTGATTTCCTTAGACAAGGGCTCTGTGGCGGTATATCCCTGCGATCTGACGTGATTTCATTAGGTGAGGGTTCTGTGGCGGTATATCTCTGTGATCTGATGTGATTTCATTAGGTGAGGGCTCTGTGGCGGTATATCTCTGTGATCTGACGTGATTTCCTTAGACGAGGGCTCTGTGGCGTTATATCACTGCGATCTGACGTGATTTCATTAGGCGAGGGCTCTGTGGCGGTATATCTCTGTGATCTGACGTGATTTCATTAGACGAGGGCTCTGTGGCGGTATATCTCTGCGATCTGACGAGATTTCATTAGGCGAGGGCTCTGTGGCGGTATATCTCTGCGATCTGACGTGATATCATTAGGCGAAGGCTCTGTGGCGGTATATCTCTGCAATCTGATGTGACTTCATTAGGCGAGGGCTCTGTGGCGGTATATCACTGCGATCTGACGTGATTTCATTAGACGAGGGCTCTGTGGCGGTATATCACTGTGATCTGATGTGATTTCATTAGACGAGGGCTCTGTGGCGGTATATCTCTGTGATCTGACGTGATTTCCTTAGACGAGGGCTCTGTGGCGGTATATCACTGCGATCTGACGTGATTTCCTTAGACAAGGGCTCTGTGGCGGTATATCTCTGTGATCTGACGTGATTTCCTTAGACGAGGGCTCTGTGGCAGTATATCTCTGGGATCTGACGTGATTTCATTAGGTGAGGGCTCTGTGGCGGTATATCTCTGCGATCTGACGTGATATCATTAGGCGAAGGCTCTGTGGCGGTATATCTCTGCAATCTGATGTGACTTCATTAGGCGAGGGCTCTGTGGCGGTATATCACTGCGATCTGACGTGATTTCATTAGACGAGGGCTCTGTGGCGGTATATCACTGTGATCTGATGTGATTTCATTAGACGAGGGCTCTGTGGCGGTATATCTCTGTGATCTGACGTGATTTCCTTAGACGAGGGCTCTGTGGCGGTATATCACTGCGATCTGACGTGATTTCCTTAGACAAGGGCTCTGTGGCGGTATATCTCTGTGATCTGACGTGATTTCCTTAGACGAGGGCTCTGTGGCGGTATATCTCTGGGATCTGACGTGATTTCATTAGGTGAGGGCTCTGTGGCGGTATATCTCTGCGATCTGACGTGATATCATTAGGCGAAGGCTCTGTGGCGGTATATCTCTGCAATCTGATGTGACTTCATTAGGCGAGGGCTCTGTGGCGGTATATCACTGCGATCTGACGTGATTTCATTAGACGAGGGCTCTGTGGCGGTATATCTCTGTGATCTGATGTGATTTCATTAGACGAGGGCTCTGTGGCGGTATATCTCTGTGATCTGACGTGATTTCCTTAGACGAGGGCTCTATGGCGGTATATCACTGCGATCTGACGTGATTTCCTTAGACAAGGGCTCTGTGGCGGTATATCCCTGCGATCTGACGTGATTTCATTAGGTGAGGGTTCTGTGGCGGTATATCTCTGTGATCTGACGTGATTTCCTTAGACGAGGGCTCTGTGGCGGTATATCACTGCGATCTGACGTGATTTCATTAGACGAGGGCTCTGTGGCGGTATATCTCTGCGATCTGACGTGAGTACATTAGACGAGGGCTCTGTGGCGGTATATCTCTGTGATCTGAGGTGATTTCATTAGACGAGGGCTCTGTGGGGACATATCTCTGCGATCTGACGTGATTTCATTAGACGAGGCCTCTGTGGCGGTATATCTCTGCGATCTGACGTGATTTCATTAGACGAGGGCTCTGTGGCGGTATATCACTGCGATCTGACGTGATTTCATTAGACGAGGGCTCTGTGGCGGTATATCTCTGCGATCTGACGTGATTTCATTAGGCGAGGGCTCTGTGGCGGTATATCACTGCGATCTGATGTGATTTCATTAGACGTGGGCTCTGTGGCGGTATATCTCTGCGATCTGACGTGATTTCATTAGGCGAGGGCTCTGTGGCAGTATATCTCTGTGATCTGAGGTGATTTCATTAGGCGAGGGCTCTGTGGCGGTATATCACTGCGATCTGATGTGATTTCATTAGACGTGGGCTCTGTGGCGGTATATCTCTGCGATCTGACGTGAGTACATTAGACGAGGGCTCTGTGGCAGTATATCTCTGTGATCTGAGGTGATTTCATTAGACGAGGGCTCTGTGGGGACATATCTCTGCGATCTGACGTGATTTCATTAGACGAGGGCTCTGTGGCGGTATATCTCTGCGATCTGATGTGATTTCATTAGGCGAGGGCTCTGTGGCGGTATATCTCTGCGATCTGACGTGATTTCATTAGGCGAGGGCTCTGTGGCGGTATATCTCTGTGATCTGACGTGATTTCATTAGACGAGGGCTCTGTGGCGGTATATCTCTGCGATCTGACGTGATTTCATTAGGCGAGGGCTCTGTGGCGGTATATCTCTGCGATCTGACGTGATATCATTAGGCGAAGGCTCTGTGGCGGTATATCTCTGCAATCTGATGTGACTTCATTAGGCGAGGGCTCTGTGGCGGTATATCACTGCGATCTGACGTGATTTCATTAGACGAGGGCTCTGTGGCGGTATATCACTGTGATCTGATGTGATTTCATTAGACGAGGGCTCTGTGGCGGTATATCTCTGTGATCTGACGTGATTTCCTTAGACGAGGGCTCTGTGGCGGTATATCACTGCGATCTGACGTGATTTCCTTAGACAAGGGCTCTGTGGCGGTATATCTCTGTGATCTGACATGATTTCCTTAGACGAGGGCTCTGTGGCGGTATATCTCTGGGATCTGACGTGATTTCATTAGGTGAGGGCTCTGTGGCGGTATATCTCTACGATCTGACGTGATATCATTAGGCGAAGGCTCTGTGGCGGTATATCTCTGCAATCTGATGTGACTTCATTAGGAGAGGGCTCTGTGGCGGTATTTCACTGCGATCTGAGGTGATTTCATTAGACGAGGGCTCTGTGGCGGTATATCTCTGTGATCTGATGTGATTTCATTAGACGAGGGCTCTGTGGCGGTATATCCCTGCGATCTGACGTGATTTCATTAGGTGAGGGTTCTGTGGCGGTATATCACTGCGATCTGACGTGATTTCCATAGACGAGGGCTCTGTGGAGGTATATATCTGTGATCTGACATGATTTCATTAGACGAGGGCTCTGTGGCGGTATATCTCTGCGATCTGACGTGATTTCATTAGGTGAGGGCTCTGTGGCGGTATATTTCTGTGATCTGATGTGATTTCATTAGGTGAGGGCTCTGTAGCGGTATATCTCTGTGATCTGACGTGATTTCCTTAGACGAGGGCTCTGTGGCGTTATATCACTGCGATCTGACATGATTTCATTAGACGAGGGCTCTGTGGCGGTATATCTCTGTGATCTGATGTGATTTCATTAGACGAGGGCTCTGTGGCGGTATATCTCTGTGATCTGACGTGATTTCCTTAGACGAGGGCTCTATGGCGGTATATCACTGCGATCTGACGTGATTTCCTTAGACAAGGGCTCTGTGGCGGTATATCCCTGCGATCTGACGTGATTTCATTAGGTGAGGGTTCTGTGGCGGTATATCTCTGTGATCTGACGTGATTTCCTTAGACGAGGGCTCTGTGGCGGTATATCACTGCGATCTGACGTGATTTCATTAGACGAGGGCTCTGTGGCGGTATATCTCTGCGATCTGACGTGAGTACATTAGACGAGGGCTCTGTGGCGGTATATCTCTGTGATCTGAGGTGATTTCATTAGACGAGGGCTCTGTGGGGACATATCTCTGCGATCTGACGTGATTTCATTAGACGAGGCCTCTGTGGCGGTATATCTCTGCGATCTGACGTGATTTCATTAGACGAGGGCTCTGTAGCGGTATATCACTGCGATCTGACGTGATTTCATTAGACGAGGGCTCTGTGGCGGTATATCTCTGCGATCTGACGTGATTTCATTAGGCGAGGGCTCTGTGGCGGTATATCACTGCGATCTGATGTGATTTCATTAGACGTGGGCTCTGTGGCGGTATATCTCTGCGATCTGACGTGATTTCATTAGGCGAGGGCTCTGTGGCAGTATATCTCTGTGATCTGAGGTGATTTCATTAGGCGAGGGCTCTGTGGCGGTATATCACTGCGATCTGATGTGATTTCATTAGACGTGGGCTCTGTGGCGGTATATCTCTGCGATCTGACGTGAGTACATTAGACGAGGGCTCTGTGGCAGTATATCTCTGTGATCTGAGGTGATTTCATTAGACGAGGGCTCTGTGGGGACATATCTCTGCGATCTGACGTGATTTCATTAGACGAGGGCTCTGTGGCGGTATATCTCTGCGATCTGATGTGATTTCATTAGGCGAGGGCTCTGTGGCGGTATATCTCTGCGATCTGACGTGATTTCATTAGGCGAGGGCTCTGTGGCGGTATATCTCTGTGATCTGACGTGATTTCATTAGACGAGGGCTCTGTGGCGGTATATCTCTGCGATCTGACGTGATTTCATTAGGCGAGGGCTCTGTGGCGGTATATCTCTGCGATCTGACGTGATATCATTAGGCGAAGGCTCTGTGGCGGTATATCTCTGCAATCTGATGTGACTTCATTAGGCGAGGGCTCTGTGGCGGTATATCACTGCGATCTGACGTGATTTCATTAGACGAGGGCTCTGTGGCGGTATATCACTGTGATCTGATGTGATTTCATTAGACGAGGGCTCTGTGGCGGTATATCTCTGTGATCTGACGTGATTTCCTTAGACGAGGGCTCTGTGGCGGTATATCACTGCGATCTGACGTGATTTCCTTAGACAAGGGCTCTGTGGCGGTATATCTCTGTGATCTGACATGATTTCCTTAGACGAGGGCTCTGTGGCGGTATATCTCTGGGATCTGACGTGATTTCATTAGGTGAGGGCTCTGTGGCGGTATATCTCTACGATCTGAAGTGATATCATTAGGCGAAGGCTCTTTGGCGGTATATCTCTGCAATCTGATGTGACTTCATTAGGAGAGGGCTCTGTGGCGGTATATCACTGCGATCTGACGTGATTTCATTAGACGAGGGCTCTGTGGCGGTATATCTCTGTGATCTGATGTGATTTCATTAGACGAGGGCTCTGTGGCGGTATATCCCTGCGATCTGACGTGATTTCATTAGGTGAGGGTTCTGTGGCGGTATATCACTGCGATCTGACGTGATTTCCATAGACGAGGGCTCTGTGGAGGTATATATCTGTGATCTGACATGATTTCATTAGACGAGGGCTCTGTGGCGGTATATCTCTGCGATCTGACGTGATTTCATTAGGTGAGGGCTCTGTGGCGGTATATTTCTGTGATCTGATGTGATTTCATTAGGTGAGGGCTCTGTGGCGGTATATCTCTGTGATCTGATGTGATTTCCTTAGACGAGGGCTCTGTGGCGTTATATCACTGCGATCTGACATGATTTCATTAGACGAGGGCTCTGTGGCGGTATATCTCTGCGATCTGACGTGAGTACATTAGACGAGGGCTCTGTGGCGGTATATCTCTGTGATCTGAGGTGATTTCATTAGACGAGGGCTCTGTGGGGACATATCTCTGCGATCTGACGTGATTTCATTAGACGAGGCCTCTGTGGCGGTATATCTCTGCGATCTGACGTGATTTCATTAGACGAGGGCTCTGTGGCGGTATATCTCTGCGATCTGATGTGATTTCATTAGGCGAGGGCTCTGTGGCGGTATATCTCTGCGATCTGACGTGATTTCATTAGGCGAGGGCTCTGTGGCGGTATATCACTGCGATCTGATGTGATTTCATTAGACGTGGGCTCTGTGGCGGTATATCTCTGCGATCTGACGTGATTTCATTAGGCGAGAGCTCTGTGGCGGTATATCACTGCAATCTGACGTGATTTCATTAGACGAGGGCTCTGTGGCGGTATATCTCTACGATCTGACGTGATTTCATTAGACGAGGGCACTGTGGCGGTATATCTCTGCGATCTAATGTGATTTCATTAGACGAGGGCTCTGTGGCGGTATATCACTGCGATCTGATGTGATTTCATTAGACGTGGGCTCTGTGGCGGTATATCTCTGCGATCTGACGTGAGTACATTAGACGAGGGCTCTGTGGCAGTATATCTCTGTGATCTGAGGTGATTTCATTAGACGAGGGCTCTGTGGGGACATATCTCTGCGATCTGACGTGATTTCATTAGACGAGGGCTCTGTGGCGGTATATCTCTGCGATCTGATGTGATTTCATTAGGCGAGGGCTCTGTGGCAGTATATCTCTGCGATCTGACGTGATTTCATTAGGCGAGGGCTCTGTGGCGGTATATCTCTGTGATCTGACGTGATTTCATTAGACGAGGGCTCTGTGGCGGTATATCTCTGCGATCTGACGTGATTTCATTAGGCGAGGGCTCTGTGGCAGTATATCTCTGCGATCTGACGTGATATCATTAGGCGAAGGCTCTGTGGCGGTATATCTCTGCAATCTGATGTGACTTCATTAGGCGAGGGCTCTGTGGCGGTATATCACTGCGATCTGACGTGATTTCATTAGACGAGGGCTCTGTGGCGGTATATCTCTGTGATCTGATGTGATTTCATTAGACGAGGGCTCTGTGGTGGTATATCTCTGTGATCTGACGTGATTTCCTTAGACGAGGGCTCTGTGGCGGTATATCACTGCGATCTGACGTGATTTCCTTAGACAAGGGCTCTGTGGCGGTATATCCCTGCGATCTGACGTGATTTCATTAGGTGAGGGTTCTGTGGCGGTATATCACTGCGATCTGACGTGATTTCAATAGACGAGGGCTCTGTGGAGGTATATATCTGTGATCTGACATGATTTCATTAGACGAGGGCTCTGTGGCGGTATATCTCTGCGATCTGACGTGATTTCATTAGGTGAGGGCTCTGTGGCGGTATATTTCTGTGATCTGATGTGATTTCATTAGGTGAGGGCTCTGTGGCGGTATATCTCTGTGATCTGACGTGATTTCCTTAGACGAGGGCTCTGTGGCGTTATATCACTGCGATCTGACATGATTTTATTAGACGAGGGCTCTGTGGCGGTATATCTCTGCGATCTGACGTGAGTACATTAGACGAGGGCTCTGTGGCGGTATATCTCTGTGATCTGAGGTGATTTCATTAGACGAGGGCTCTGTGGGGACATATCTCTGCGATCTGACGTGATTTCATTAGACGAGGCCTCTGTGGCGGTATATCTCTGCGATCTGACGTGATTTCATTAGACGAGGGCTCTGTGGCGGTATATCTCTGCGATCTGACGTGATTTCATTAGGCGAGAGCTCTGTGGCGGTATATCACTGCGATCTGACGTGATTTCATTAGACGAGGGCTCTGTGGCGGTATATCTCTGCGATCTGACGTGATTTCATTAGACGAGGGCACTGTGGCGGTATATCTCTGCGATCTAATGTGATTTCATTAGACGAGGGCTCTGTGGCGGTATATCACTGCGATCTGATGTGATTTCATTAGACGTGGGCTCTGTGGCGGTATATCTCTGCGATCTGACGTGATTTCATTAGGCGAGGGCTCTGTGGCGGTATATCTCTGCGATTTGACGTGATTTCATTAGACGAGGGCTCTGTGGCGGTATATCTCTGCGATCTGACGTGATTTCATTAGGTGAGGGCTCTGTGGCGGTATATTTCTGTGATCTGATGTGATTTCATTAGGTGAGGGCTCTGTGGCGGTATATCTCTGTGATCTGACGTGATTTCCTTAGACGAGGGCTCTGTGGCGTTATATCACTGCGATCTGACATGATTTTATTAGACGAGGGCTCTGTGGCGGTATATCTCTGCGATCTGACGTGAGTACATTAGACGAGGGCTCTGTGGCGGTATATCTCTGTGATCTGAGGTGATTTCATTAGACGAGGGCTCTGTGGGGACATATCTCTGCGATCTGACGTGATTTCATTAGACGAGGCCTCTGTGGCGGTATATCTCTGCGATCTGACGTGATTTCATTAGACGAGGGCTCTGTGGCGGTATATCTCTGTGATCTGATGTGATTTCATTAGACGAGGGCTCTGTGGCGGTATATCTCTGCGATCTGACGTGATTTGCTTAGACGAGGGCTCTGTGGCTGTATATCTCTGCGATCTGACGTGATTTCATTAGACGAGGGCACTGTGGCCGTATATCACTGCGATCTGACGTGATTCATTAGGTAAGGGTTCTGTGGCGGTATATCTCTGCGATCTGACGTGATTTCAATAGACGAGGGCTCTGTGGAGGTATATATCTGTGATCTGACGTGATTTCATTAGACGAGGGCTCTGTGGCGGTATATCTCTGCGATCTGACGTGATTTCCTTAGACGAGGGCTCTGTGGCGGTATATCACTGCGATCTGACGTGATTTCATTAGACGAGGGCTCTGTGGCGGTATATCTCTGTGATCTGATGTGATTTCATTAGGTGAGGGCTCTGTGGCGGTATATCTCTGCGATCTGACGTGATTTCATTAGACGAGGGCTCTGTGGCGGTATATCTCTGCGATCTGACGTGATTTCATTAGGCGAGGGCTCTGTGGCGGTAAATCTCTGTGATCTGACGTGATTTCATTAGACGAGGGCTCTGTGGCGTTATATCACTGCGATCTGACGTGATTTCATTAGACGAGGGCTCTGTGGCGGTATATCTCTGCGATCTGACGTGAGTACATTAGACGAGGGCTCTGTGGCGGTATATCTCTGTGATCTGATGTGATTTCATTAGACGAGGGCTCTGTGGCGTTATATCTCTGCGATCTGACGTGATTTCATTAGACGAGGCCTCTGTGGCGGTATATCTCTGCGATCTGACGTGATTTCATTAGACGAGGGCTCTGTGGCGGTATATCTCTGCGATCTGATGTGATTTCATTAGGCGAGGGCTCTGTGGCGGTATATCTCTGCGATCTGACGTGATTTCATTAGGCGAGGGCTCTGTGCCGGTATATCTCTGCGATTTGACGTGATTTCATTAGACGAGGGCTCTGTGGCGGTATATCACTGCGATCTGACGTGATTTCATTAGACGAGGGCTCTGTGGCGGTATATCTCTGTGATCTGATGTGATTTCATTAGACGAGGGCTCTGTGGCGGTATATCTCTGCGATCTGACGTGATTTCCTTAGACGAGGGCTCTGTGGCTGTATATCACTGCGATCTGACGTGATTTCCTTAGACGAGGGCTCTGTGGCTGTATATCTCTGCGATCTGACGTGATTTCATTAGGTGAGGGCTCTGTGGCGGTATATCTCTGCGATCTGACGTGATTTCAATAGACGAGGGTTCTGTGGAGGTATATATCTGTGATCTGACGTGATTTCATTAGACGAGGGCTCTGTGGCGGTATATCCCTGCGATCTGACGTGATTTCATTAGGTGAGGGTTCTGTGGCGGTATATCACTGCGATCTGACGTGATTTCCATAGACGAGGGCTCTGTGGAGGTATATATCTGTGATCTGACATGATTTCATTAGACGAGGGCTCTGTGGCGGTATATCTCTGCGATCTGACGTGATTTCATTAGGTGAGGGCTCTGTGGCGGTATATTTCTGTGATCTGATGTGATTTCATTAGGTGAGGGCTCTGTGGCGGTATATCTCTGTGATCTGACGTGATTTCCTTAGACGAGGGCTCTGTGGCGTTATATCACTGCGATCTGACATGATTTCATTAGACGAGGGCTCTGTGGCGGTATATCTCTGCGATCTGACGTGAGTACATTAGACGAGGGCTCTGTGGCGGTATATCTCTGTGATCTGAGGTGATTTCATTAGACGAGGGCTCTGTGGGGACATATCTCTGCGATCTGACGTGATTTCATTAGACGAGGCCTCTGTGGCGGTATATCTCTGCGATCTGACGTGATTTCATTAGACGAGGGCTCTGTGGCGGTATATCTCTGCGATCTGATGTGATTTCATTAGGCGAGGGCTCTGTGGCGGTATATCACTGCGATCTGACGTGATTTCATTAGGCGAGGGCTCTGTGGCGGTATATCACTGCGATCTGATGTGATTTCATTAGACGTGGGCTCTGTGGCGGTATATCTCTGCGATCTGACGTGATTTCATTAGGCGAGAGCTCTGTGGCGGTATATCACTGCAATCTGACGTGATTTCATTAGACGAGGCCTCTGTGGCGGTATATCTCTGCGATCTGACGTGATTTCATTAGACGAGGGCCTCTGTGGCGGTATATCTCTGCGATCTGATGTGATTTCATTAGGCGAGGGCTCTGTGGCGGTATATCACTGCGATCTGACGTGATTTCATTAGGCGAGGGCTCTGTGGCGGTATATCACTGCGATCTGATGTGATTTCATTAGACGTGGGCTCTGTGGCGGTATATCTCTGCGATCTGACGTGATTTCATTAGGCGAGAGCTCTGTGGCGGTATATCACTGCAATCTGACGTGATTTCATTAGACGAGGGCTCTGTGGCGGTATATCACTGCGATCTGACGTGATATCATTAGACGAGGGCTTTGTGGCGGTATATCTCTACGATCTGACGTGATTTCATTAGACGAGGGCACTGTGGCGGTATATCTCTGCGATCTAATGTGATTTCATTAGACGAGGGCTCTGTGGCGGTATATCACTGCGATCTGATGTGATTTCATTAGACGTGGGCTCTGTGGCGGTATATCTCTGCGATCTGACGTGAGTACATTAGACGAGGGCTCTGTGGCAGTATATCTCTGTGATCTGAGGTGATTTCATTAGACGAGGGCTCTGTGGGGACATATCTCTGCGATCTGACGTGATTTCATTAGACGAGGGCTCTGTGGCGGTATATCTCTGCGATCTGATGTGATTTCATTAGGCGAGGGCTCTGTGGCAGTATATCTCTGCGATCTGACGTGATTTCATTAGGCGAGGGCTCTGTGGCGGTATATCTCTGTGATCTGACGTGATTTCATTAGACGAGGGCTCTGTGGCGGTATATCTCTGCGATCTGACGTGATTTCATTAGGCGAGGGCTCTGTGGCGGTATATCTCTGCGATCTGACGTGATATCATTAGGCGAAGGCTCTGTGGCGGTATATCTCTGCAATCTGATGTGACTTCATTAGGCGAGGGCTCTGTGGCGGTATATCACTGCGATCTGACGTGATTTCATTAGACGAGGGCTCTGTGGCGGTATATCTCTGTGATCTGATGTGATTTCATTAGACGAGGGCTCTGTGGTGTTATATCTCTGTGATCTGACGTGATTTCCTTAGACGAGGGCTCTGTGGCGGTATATCACTGCGATCTGACGTGATTTCCTTAGACAAGGGCTCTGTGGCGGTATATCCCTGCGATCTGACGTGATTTCATTAGGTGAGGGTTCTGTGGCGGTATATCACTGCGATCTGACGTGATTTCAATAGACGAGGGCTCTGTGGAGGTATATATCTGTGATCTGACATGATTTCATTAGACGAGGGCTCTGTGGCGGTATATCTCTGCGATCTGACGTGATTTCATTAGGTGAGGGCTCTGTGGCGGTATATTTCTGTGATCTGATGTGATTTCATTAGGTGAGGGCTCTGTGGCGGTATATCTCTGTGATCTGACGTGATTTCCTTAGACGAGGGCTCTGTGGCGTTATATCACTGCGATCTGACATGATTTTATTAGACGAGGGCTCTGTGGCGGTATATCTCTGCGATCTGACGTGAGTACATTAGACGAGGGCTCTGTGGCGGTATATCTCTGTGATCTGAGGTGATTTCATTAGACGAGGGCTCTGTGGGGACATATCTCTGCGATCTGACGTGATTTCATTAGACGAGGCCTCTGTGGCGGTATATCTCTGCGATCTGACGTGATTTCATTAGACGAGGGCTCTGTGGCGGTATATCTCTGCGATCTGACGTGATTTCATTAGGCGAGAGCTCTGTGGCGGTATATCACTGCGATCTGACGTGATTTCATTAGACGAGGGCTCTGTGGCGGTATATCTCTGCGATCTGACGTGATTTCATTAGACGAGGGCACTGTGGCGGTATATCTCTGCGATCTAATGTGATTTCATTAGACGAGGGCTCTGTGGCGGTATATCACTGCGATCTGATGTGATTTCATTAGACGTGGGCTCTGTGGCGGTATATCTCTGTGATCTGATGTGATTTCATTAGACGAGGGCTCTGTGGCGGTATATCTCTGCGATCTGACGTGATTTCCTTAGACGAGGGCTCTGTGGCTGTATATCTCTGCGATCTGACGTGATTTCATTAGACGAGGGCACTGTGGCCGTATATCACTGCGATCTGACGTGATTTCATTAGGTAAGGGTTCTGTGGCGGTATATCTCTGCGATCTGACGTGATTTCAATAGACGAGGGCTCTGTGGAGGTATATATCTGTGATCTGACGTGATTTCATTAGACGAGGGCTCTGTGGCGGTATATCTCTGCGATCTGACGTGATTTCCTTAGACGAGGGCTCTGTGGCGGTATATCACTGCGATCTGACGTGATTTCATTAGACGAGGGCTCTGTGGCGGTATATCTCTGTGATCTGATGTGATTTCATTAGGTGAGGGCTCTGTGGCGGTATATCTCTGCGATCTGACGTGATTTCATTAGACGAGGGCTCTGTGGCGGTATATCTCTGCGATCTGACGTGATTTCATTAGGCGAGGGCTCTGTGGCGGTAAATCTCTGTGATCTGACGTGATTTCATTAGACGAGGGCTCTGTGGCGTTATATCACTGCGATCTGACGTGATTTCATTAGACGAGGGCTCTGTGGCGGTATATCTCTGCGATCTGACGTGAGTACATTAGACGAGGGCTCTGTGGCGGTATATCTCTGTGATCTGAGGTGATTTCATTAGACGAGGGCTCTGTGGGGACATATCTCTGCGATCTGACGTGATTTCATTAGACGAGGCCTCTGTGGCGGTATATCTCTGCGATCTGACGTGATTTCATTAGACGAGGGCTCTGTGGCGGTATATCTCTGCGATCTGATGTGATTTCATTAGGCGAGGGCTCTGTGGCGGTATATCTCTGCGATCTGACGTGATTTCATTAGGCGAGGGCTCTGTGCCGGTATATCTCTGCGATTTGACGTGATTTCATTAGACGAGGGCTCTGTGGCGGTATATCACTGCGATCTGACGTGATTTCATTAGACGAGGGCTCTGTGGCGGTATATCTCTGTGATCTGATGTGATTTCATTAGACGAGGGCTCTGTGGCGGTATATCTCTGCGATCTGACGTGATTTCCTTAGACGAGGGCTCTGTGGCTGTATATCACTGCGATCTGACGTGATTTCCTTAGACGAGGGCTCTGTGGCTGTATATCTCTGCGATCTGACGTGATTTCATTAGGTGAGGGCTCTGTGGCGGTATATCTCTGCGATCTGACGTGATTTCAATAGACGAGGGTTCTGTGGAGGTATATATCTGTGATCTGACGTGATTTCATTAGACGAGGGCTCTGTGGCGGTATATCTCTGCGATCTGACGTGATTTCCTTAGACGTGGGCTCTGTGGCGGTATATCACTGCGATCTGACGTGATTTCATTAGACGAGGGCTCTGTGGCGGTATATCTCTGTGATCTGATGTGATTTCATTAGGTGAGGGCTCTGTGGCGGTATATCTCTGCGATCTGACGTGATTTCATTAGACGAGGGCTCTGTGGCGGTATATCTCTGCGATCTGACGTGATTTCATTAGGCGAGGGCTCTGTGGCGGTAAATCTCTGTGATCTGACGTGATTTCATTAGACGAGGGCTCTGTGGCGGTATATCTCTGTGATCTGACGTGATTTCCTTAGACGAGGGCTCTGTGGCGGTATATCTCTGCGATCTGACGTGATTTCATTAGGCGAGGGCTTTGTGGCGGTATATCTCTGCGATCTGACGTGATATCATTAGGCGAAGGCTCTGTGGCGGTATATCTCTGCAATCTGATGTGAGTTCATTAGGCGAGGGCTCTGTGGCGGTATATCACTGCGATCTGACGTGATTTCATTAGACGAGGGCTCTGTGGCGGTATATCTCTGTGATCTGATGTGATTTCATTAGACGGGGGCTCTGTGGCGGTATATCTCTGTGATCTGACGTGATTTCCTTAGACGAGGGCTCTGTGGCGGTATATCACTGCGATCTGACGTGATTTCCTTAGACGAGGGCTCTGTGGCGGTATATCTCTGCGATCTGACGTGATTTCATTAGGTGAGGATTCTGCGGCGGTATATCACTGCGATCTGACGTGATTTCAATAGACGAGGGCTCTGTGGAGGTATATATCTGTGATCTGACGTGATTTCATTAGACAAGGGCTCTGTGGCGGTATATCTCTGCGATCTGACGTGATTTCATTAGGTGAGGGCTCTGTGGCTGTATATCTGTGATCTGATGTGATTTCATTAGGTGAGGGCTCTGTGGCGGTATATCTCTGTGATCTGACGTGATTTCCTTAGACGAGGGCTCTGTGGCGTTATATCACTGCGATCTGACGTGATTTCATTAGACGAGGGCTCTGTGGCGGTATATCTCTGCGATCTGACGTGATTTCATTAGGCGAGGGCTCTGTGGCGGTATATCACTGCGATCTGACGTGATTTCATTAGACGAGGGCTCTGTGGCGGTATATCTCTGCGATCTGACGTGATTTCATTAGACGAGGGCTCTGTGGCGGTATATCTCTGCGATCTGACGTGATTTCATTAGGCGAGGGCTGTGTGGCGGTATATCACTGCGATCTGACGTGATTTCATTAGATGAGGGCTCTGTGGCGGTATATCTCTGCGATCTGACGTGATTTCCTTAGACGAGGGCAATGTGACGGTATATCACTGCGATCTGACGTGATTTCCTTAGATGAGGGCTCTGTGGCGGTATATCACTGCGATCTGACGTGATTTCATTAGACGAGGGCTCTGTGACGGTATATCACTGCGATCTAACGTGATTTCCTTAGATGAGGGCTCTGTGGCGGTATATCTCTGTGATCTGATGTGATTTCATTAGACGAGGGCTCTGTGGCGGTATATCTCTGCGATCTGACGTGATTTCATTAGGCGAGGGCTCTGTGGCGGTATATCACTGCGATCTGACGTGATTTCCTTAGGTGAGGGCTATGTGGCGGTATCTCTGCGAGATGACGTAATTTCATTAGACGAGGGCTCTGTGGCGGTATATCTCTGCGATCTGACGTGATTTCATTAGACGAGGGCTCTGTGACGGTATATCACTGCGATCTGACGTGATTTCCTTAGACGAGGGCTCTGTGGCGACATATCTCTGCGAGCTGACGTGATTTCATTAGGCGAGGGCTCTGCGGCGGTATATCTCTGCGATCTGACGTGATTTCCTTAGACGAGGGCTCTGTGGCGGTATATCACTGCAATCTGACGTGATTTCATTAGACGAGGGCTCTCTGGTGGTATATCTCTGTGATCTGACGTGATTTCCTTAGACGAGGGCTCTGTGGCGGTATATCTCTGTGATCTGATGTGATTTCATTAGACGAGGGCTCTGTGGCGGTATATCTCTGCGATCTGACGTGATTTCATTAGACGAGGGCACTGTGGCCGTATATCACTGCGATTTGACGTGATTTCATTAGGTGAGGGTTCTGTGGCGGTATATCTCTGCGATCTGACGTGATTTCATTAGACGAGGGCTCTGTGGCGGTATATCACTGCGATCTGATGTGATTTCATTAGACGTGGGCTCTGTGGCGGTATATCTCTGCGATCTGACGTTATTTCATTAGGCGAGAGCTCTGTGGCGGTATATCACTGCGATCTGACGTGATTTCATTAGACGAGGGCTCTGTGGCGGTATATCTCTGCGATCTGACGTGATTTCCTTAGACGAGGGCTCTGTGGCGGTATATCACTGCGATCTGACGTGATTTCATTAGACGAGGGCTCTGTGGCGGTATATCTCTGTGATCTGATGTGATTTCATTAGGTGAGGGCTCTGTGGCGGTATATCTCTGCGATCTGACGTGATTTCATTAGACGAGGGCTCTGTGGCGGTATATCTCTGCGATCTGACGTGATTTCATTAGGCGAGGGCTCTGTGGCGGTAAATCTCTGTGATCTGACGTGATTTCATTAGACGAGGGCTCTGTGGCGGTATATCTCTGTGATCTGACGTGATTTCCTTAGACGAGGGCTCTGTGGCGGTATATCTCTGCGATCTGACGTGATTTCATTAGGCGAGGGCTTTGTGGCGGTATATCTCTGCGATCTGACGTGATATCATTAGGCGAAGGCTCTGTGGCGGTATATCTCTGCAATCTGATGTGAGTTCATTAGGCGAGGGCTCTGTGGCGGTATATCACTGCGATCTGACGTGATTTCATTAGACGAGGGCTCTGTGGCGGTATATCTCTGTGATCTGATGTGATTTCATTAGACGGGGGCTCTGTGGCGGTATATCTCTGTGATCTGACGTGATTTCCTTAGACGAGGGCTCTGTGGCGGTATATCACTGCGATCTGACGTGATTTCCTTAGACGAGGGCTCTGTGGCGGTATATCTCTGCGATCTGACGTGATTTCATTAGGTGAGGATTCTGCGGCGGTATATCACTGCGATCTGACGTGATTTCAATAGACGAGGGCTCTGTGGAGGTATATATCTGTGATCTGACGTGATTTCATTAGACAAGGGCTCTGTGGCGGTATATCTCTGCGATCTGACGTGATTTCATTAGGTGAGAGCTCTGTGGCTGTATATCTGTGATCTGATGTGATTTCATTAGGTGAGGGCTCTGTGGCGGTATATCTCTGTGATCTGACGTGATTTCCTTAGACGAGGGCTCTGTGGCGTTATATCACTGCGATCTGACGTGATTTCATTAGACGAGGGCTCTGTGGCGGTATATCTCTGCGATCTGACGTGATTTCATTAGGCGAGGGCTCTGTGGCGGTATATCACTGCGATCTGACGTGATTTCATTAGACGAGGGCTCTGTGGCGGTATATCTCTGCGATCTGACGTGATTTCATTAGACGAGGGCTCTGTGGCGGTATATCTCTGCGATCTGACGTGATTTCATTAGGCGAGGGCTGTGTGGCGGTATATCACTGCGATCTGACGTGATTTCATTAGATGAGGGCTCTGTGGCGGTATATCTCTGCGATCTGACGTGATTTCCTTAGACGAGGGCAATGTGACGGTATATCACTGCGATCTGACGTGATTTCCTTAGATGAGGGCTCTGTGGCGGTATATCACTGCGATCTGACGTGATTTCATTAGACGAGGGCTCTGTGACGGTATATCACTGCGATCTAACGTGATTTCCTTAGATGAGGGCTCTGTGGCGGTATATCTCTGTGATCTGATGTGATTTCATTAGACGAGGGCTCTGTGGCGGTATATCTCTGCGATCTGACGTGATTTCATTAGGCGAGGGCTCTGTGGCGGTATATCACTGCGATCTGACGTGATTTCCTTAGGTGAGGGCTATGTGGCGGTATCTCTGCGAGATGACGTAATTTCATTAGACGAGGGCTCTGTGGCGGTATATCTCTGCGATCTGACGTGATTTCATTAGACGAGGGCTCTGTGACGGTATATCTCTGCGATCTGACGTGATTTCCTTAGACGAGGGCTCTGTGGCGGTATATCACTGCAATCTGACGTGATTTCATTAGACGAGGGCTCTCTGGTGGTATATCTCTGTGATCTGACGTGATTTCCTTAGACGAGGGCTCTGTGGCGGTATATCTCTGTGATCTGATGTGATTTCATTAGACGAGGGCTCTGTGGCGGTATATCTCTGCGATCTGACGTGATTTCATTAGACGAGGGCACTGTGGCCGTATATCACTGCGATTTGACGTGATTTCATTAGGTGAGGGTTCTGTGGCGGTATATCTCTGCGATCTGACGTGATTTCATTAGACGAGGGCTCTGTGGCGGTATATCACTGCGATCTGATGTGATTTCATTAGACGTGGGCTCTGTGGCGGTATATCTCTGCGATCTGACGTTATTTCATTAGGCGAGAGCTCTGTGGCGGTATATCACTGCGATCTGACGTGATTTCATTAGACGAGGGCTCTGTGGCGGTATATCTCTGCGATCTGACTTGATTTCATTAGACGAGGGCTCTGTGGCGGTATATCTCTGCGATCTGATGTGATTTCATTAGACGAGGGCTCTGTGGCTGTATATCTCTGCGATCTGATGTGATTTCATTAGACGAGGGCTCTGTGACGGTATATCACTGCGATCTGACGTGATTTCCTTAGACGAGGGCTCTGTGGCGACATATCTCTGCGAGCTGACGTGATTTCATTAGGCGAGGGCTCTGCGGCGGTATATCTCTGCGATCTGACGTGATTTCCTTAGACGAGGGCTCTGTGGCGGTATATCACTGCAATCTGACGTGATTTCATTAGACGAGGGCTCTGTGGTGGTATATCTCTGTGATCTGACGTGATTTCCTTAGACGAGGGCTCTGTGGCGGTATATCTCTGTGATCTGATGTGATTTCATTAGACGAGGGCTCTGTGGCGGTATATCTCTGCGATCTGACGTGATTTCATTAGACGAGGGCACTGTGGCCGTATATCACTGCGATTTGACGTGATTTCATTAGGTGAGGGTTCTGTGGCGGTATATCTCTGCGATCTGACGTGATTTCATTAGACGAGGGCTCTGTGACGGTATATCACTGCGATCTGATGTGATTTCATTAGACGTGGGCTCTGTGGCGATATATCTCTGCGATCTGACGTTATTTCATTAGGCGAGAGCTCTATGGCGGTATATCACTGCGATCTGACGTGATTTCATTAGACGAGGGCTCTGTGGCGGTATATCTCTGCGATCTGACTTGATTTCATTAGACGAGGGCTCTGTGGCGGTATATCTCTGCGATCTGATGTGATTTCATTAGACGAGGGCTCTGTGGCTGTATATCTCTGCGATCTGATGTGATTTCATTAGACGAGGGCTCTGTGGCTGTATATCTCTGCGATCTGATGTGATTTCATTAGACGAGGGCTCTGTGGCGGTATATCTCTGCGATCTGACGTGATTTCATTAGGCGAGGGCTCTGTGGCGGTATATCACTGCGATCTGACGTGATTTCATTAGACGAGGGCTCTGTGGCGGTATATCTCTGCGATCTGACGTGATTTCATTAGGCGAGGGCTGTGTGGCGGTATATCACTGCGATCTGACGTGATTTCATTAGGCGAGGGCTCTGTGGCGGTATATCACTGCGATCTGACGTGATTTCCTTAGGTGAGGGCTATGTGGCGGTATCTCTGCGAGATGACGTGATTTCATTAGACGAGGGCTCTGTGGCGGTATATCTCTGCGATCTGACGTGATTTCATTAGACGAGGGCTCTGTGACGGTATATCACTGCGATCTGACGTGATTGCCTTAGACTAGGGCTCTGTGGCGACATATCTCTGCGATCTGACGTGATTTCATTAGGCGAGGGATCTGCGGCAGTATATCTCTGCGATCTGACGTGATTTCCTTAGACGAGGGCTCTGTGGCGGTATATCACTGCAATCTGACGTGATTTCATTAGACGAGGGCTCTGTGGCGGTATATCTCTGCGATCTGACGTGATTTCATTAGACGAGGGCTCTGTGGTGGTATATCTCTGCGATCTGACGTGATTTCATTCGTCGAGGGATCTGCGGCGGTATATCTCTGCGATCTGACGTGATTTCCTTAGACGAGGGCTCTGTGGCGGTATATCACTGCAATCTGACGTGATTTCATTAGACGAGGGCTCTGTGGCGGTATATCTCTGCGATCTGACGTGATTTCACTAGACGAGGGCTCTGTGGTGGTATATCTCTGCGAGATGACGTGATTTCCTTAGACGAGGGCTCTGTGGCGGTATATCACTGCAATCTGACGTGATTTCATTAGACGAGGGCTCTGTGGCGGTATATCTCTGTGATCTGACGTGATTTCATTAGACGAGGGCTCTGTGGCGGTATATCTCTGTGATCTGACGTGATTTCATTAGACGAGGGCTCTGTGGGGACATATATCTGCGAGATGACGTGATTTCATTAGGCGAGGGCTCTGTGGCGGTATATCTCTGCGATCTGACGTGATATCATTAGACGAGGGCTCTGTGGCGGTATATCTCTGTGATCTGACGTGATTTCCTTAGACGAGGGCTCTGTGGCGGTATATCTCTGTGATCTGACGTGATTTCATTAGACGAGGGCTCTGTGGGGACATATATCTGCGAGATGACGTGATTTCATTAGGCGAGGGCTCTGTGGCGGTATATCTCTGCGATCTGACGTGATATCATTAGACGAGGGCTCTGTGGCGGTATATCTCTGTGATCTGACGTGATTTCCTTAGACGAGGGCTCTGTGGCGGTATATCTCTGTGATCTGATGTGATTTCATTAGACGAGGGCTCTGTGGCGGTATATCTCTGTGATCTGACGTGATTTCCTTAGGCGAGGGCTCTGTGGCGGTATATCACTGCAATCTGACGTGATTTCCTTAGACGAGGGCTCTGTGGCAGTATATCACTGCGATCTGACGTGATTTCCTTAGACGAGGGCTCTGTGGCGGTATATCTCTGCGATCTGACGTGATTTCCTTAGGCGAGGGCTCTGTGGCGGTATATCTCTGCGATCTGATGTGATTTCCTTAGGCGAGGGCTCTGTGGCGGTATATCTCTGTGATCTGATGTGATTTCCTTAGGCGAGGGCTCTGTGGCGGTATATCTCTGTGATCTGACGTGATTTCATTAGACGAGGGCTCTGTGGCGGTATATAACTGCGATCTGACGTGATTTCATTAGACGAGGGCTCTGTGGCGGTATATCTCTGCGATCTGACGTGATATCATTAGACGAGGGCTCTGTGGCGGTATATATCTGTGATCTGATGTGATTTCATTAGACGAGGGCTCTGTGGCGTTATGTCTCTGCGAGATGACGTGATTTCATTAGGCGAGGGCTCTGTGGCGGTATATCACTGCGATCTGACGTGATTTCATTAGGCGAGGGCTCTGTGGCGGTATATCTCTGCGATCTGACGTGAATTCATTAGACAATGGCTCTGTGCGGTATATCACTATGATCTGACGTGATTTCCTTAGGTGAGCACTCAGTGGCGGTATATCACTGCAATCTGACGTGATTTCATTAGACGAGGGCTCCGTGGCGACATATCACTGCAATCTGATGTGACTTCATTAAGCGAGGGCTCTGTGGCGGTATATCTCTGCGATCTGACGTGATTTCATTAGGCGAGGGCTCTGTGTCAACATATTACTGCGATCTGACGTGATTTCATTAGACGAGGGCACTGTGGCGGTATATCTCTGCGATCTAATGTGATTTCATTAGACGAGGGCTCTGTGGCGGTATATCACTGCGATCTGATGTGATTTCATTAGACGTGGGCTCTGTGGCGGTATATCTCTGCGATCTGACGTGATTTCATTAGGCGAGGGCTCTGTGGCGGTATAGCTCTGCGATTTGACGTGATTTCATTAGACGAGGGCTCTGTGGCGGTATATCACTGCGATCTGACGTGATTTCATTAGACGAGGGCTCTGTGGCGGTATATCTCTGCGATCTGACGTGATTTCCTTAGACGAGGGCTCTGTGGCTGTATATCACTGCGATCTGACGTGATTTCCTTAGACGAGGGCTCTGTGGCTGTATATCTCTGCGATCTGACGTGATTTCATTAGGTGAGGGCTCTGTGGCGGTATATCTCTGCGATCTGACGTGATTTCAATAGACGAGGGCTCTGTGGAGGTATATATCTGTGATCTGACGTGATTTCATTAGACGAGGGCTCTGTGGCGGTATATCTCTGCGATCTGACGTGATTTCCTTAGACGAGGGCTCTGTGGCGGTATATCACTGCGATCTGACGTGATTTCATTAGACGAGGGCTCTGTGGCGGTATATCTCTGTGATTTGATGTGATTTCATTAGGTGAGGGCTCTGTGGCGGTATATCTCTGCGATCTGACGTGATTTCATTAGACGAGGGCTCTGTGGCGGTATATCTCTGCGATCTGACGTGATTTCATTAGGCGAGGGCTCTGTGGCGGTAAATCTCTGTGATCTGACGTGATTTCATTAGACGAGGGCTCTGTGGCGTTATATCACTGCGATCTGACGTGATTTCATTAGACGAGGGCTCTGTGGCGGTATATCTCTGCGATCTGACGTGAGTACATTAGACGAGGGCTCTGTGGCGGTATATCTCTGTGATCTGAGGTGATTTCATTAGACGAGGGCTCTGTGGGGACATATCTCTGCGATCTGACGTGATTTCATTAGACGAGGCCTCTGTGGCGGTATATCTCTGCGATCTGACGTGATTTCATTAGACGAGGGCTCTGTGGCGGTATATCTCTGCGATCTGATGTGATTTCATTAGGCGAGGGCTCTGTGGCGGTATATCTCTGCGATCTAACGTGATTTCATTAGGCGAGGGCTCTGTGGCGGTATATCACTGCGATCTGATGTGATTTCATTAGACGTGGGCTCTGTGGCGGTATATCTCTGCGATCTGACGTGATTTCATTAGGCGAGAGCTCTGTGGCGGTATATCACTGCGATCTGACGTGATTTCATTAGACGAGGGCTCTGTGGCGGTATATCTCTGCGATCTGATGTGATTTCATTAGACGAGGGCTCTGTGGCGGTATATCTCTGCGATCTAATGTGATGTCATTAGACGAGGGCTCTGTGGCGGTATATCACTGCGATCTGATGTGATTTCATTAGACGTGGGCTCTGTGGCGGTATATCTCTGCGATCTGACGTGATTTCATTAGGCGAGGGCTCTGTGGCGGTATATCTCTGCGATTTGACGTGATTTCATTAGACGAGGGCTCTGTGGCGGTATATCACTGCGATCTGACGTGATTTCATTAGACGAGGGCTCTGTGGCGGTATATCTCTGTGCTCTGATGTGATTTCATTAGACGAGGGCTCTGTGGCGGTATATCTCTGCGATCTGACATGATTTCCTTAGACGAGGGCTCTGTGGCTGTATATCACTGCGATCTGACGTGATTTCCTTAGACGAGGGCTCTGTGGCTGTATATCTCTGCGATCTGACGTGATTTCATTAGGTGAGGGCTCTGTGGCGGTATATCTCTGCGATCTGACGTGATTTCAATAGACGAGGGCTCTGTGGAGGTATATATCTGTGATCTGACGAGATTTCATTAGACGAGGGCTCTGTGGCGGTATATCTCTGCGATCTGACGTGATTTCATTAGACGAGGGCTCTGTGGCGGTATACCTCTGCGATCTGATGTGATTTCATTAGGCGAGGGCTCTGTGGCGGTAAATCTCTGTGATCTGACGTGATTTCATTAGACGAGGGCTCTGTGGCGGTATATCTCTGCGATCTGACGTGATTTCATTAGGCGAGGGCTTTGTGGCGGTATATCTCTGCGATCTGACGTGATATCATTAGGCGAAGGCTCTGTGGCGGTATATCTCTGCAATCTGATGTGAGTTCATTAGACGAGGGCTCTGTGGCGGTATATCTCTGCGATCTGACGTGATTTCATTAGGCGAGGGCTTTGTGGCGGTATATCTCTGCGATCTGACGTGATATCATTAGGCGAAGGCTCTGTGGCGGTATATCTCTGCAATCTGATGTGAGTTCATTAGACGAGGGCTCTGTGGCGGTATATCTCTGTGATCTGATGTGATTTCATTAGACGGGGGCTCTGTGGCGGTATATCTCTGTGATCTGACGTGATTTCCTTAGACGAGGGCTCTGTGGGGACATATCTCTGCGATCTGACGTGATTTCATTAGACGAGGCCTCTGTGGCGGTATATCTCTGCGATCTGACGTGATTTCATTAGACGAGGGCTCTGTGGCGGTATATCTCTGCGATCTGATGTGATTTCATTAGGCGAGGGCTCTGTGGCGGTATATCTCTGCGATCTGACGTGATTTCATTAGGCGAGGGCTCTGTGGCGGTATATCACTGTGATCTGATGTGATTTCATTAGACGTGGGCTCTGTGGCGGTATATCTCTGCGATCTGACGTGATTTCATTAGGCGAGAGCTCTGTGGCGGTATATCACTGCGATCTGACGTGATTTCATTAGACGAGGGCTCTGTGGCGGTATATCTCTGCGATCTGATGTGATTTCATTAGACGAGGGCTCTGTGGCGGTATATCTCTGCGATCTAATGTGATTTCATTAGACGAGGGCTCTGTGGCGGTATTTCACTGCGATCTGATGTGATTTCATTAGACGTGGGCTCTGTGGCGGTATATCTCTGCGATCTGACGTGATTTCATTAGGCGAGGGCTCTGTGGCGGTATATCTCTGCGATTTGACGTGATTTCATTAGACGAGGGCTCTGTGGCGGTATATCACTGCGATCTGACGTGATTTCATTAGACGAGGGCTCTGTGGCGGTATATCTCTGTGCTCTGATGTGATTTCATTAGACGAGGGCTCTGTGGCGGTATATCTCTGCGATCTGACGTGATTTCCTTAGACGAGGGCTCTGTGGCTGTATATCACTGCGATCTGACGTGATTTCCTTAGACGAGGGCTCTGTGGCTGTATATCTCTGCGATCTGACGTGATTTCATTAGGTGAGGGCTCTGTGGCGGTATATCTCTGCGATCTGACGTGATTTCAATAGACGAGGGCTCTGTGGAGGTATATATCTGTGATCTGACGAGATTTCATTAGACGAGGGCTCTGTGGCGGTATATCTCTGCGATCTGACGTGATTTCCTTAGACGAGGGCTCTGTGGCGGTATATCACTGCGATCTGACGTGATTTCATTAGACGAGGGCTCTGTGGTGGTATATCTCTGTGATCTGATGTGATTTCATTAGGTGAGTGCTCTGTGGCGGTATATCTCTGCGATCTGACGTGATTTCATTAGACGAGGGCTCTGTGGCGGTATATCTCTGCGATCTGACGTGATTTCATTAGGCGAGGGCTCTGTGGCGGTAAATCTCTGTGATCTGACGTGATTTCATTAGACGAGGGCTCTGTGGCGGTATATCTCTGCGATCTGACGTGATTTCATTAGGCGAGGGCTCTGTGGCGGTATATCACTGCGATCTGACGTGATTTCATTAGACGAGGGCTCTGTGGCGGTTTATCTCTGCGATCTGACGTGATTTCATTAGGCGAGGGCTCTGTGGCGGTATATCACTGCGATCTGACGTGATTTCATTAGACGAGGGCTCTGTGGCGGTATATCTCTGCGATCTGACGTGATTTCATTAGGCGAGGGCTGTGTGGCGGTATATCACTGCGATCTGACGTGATTTCATTAGATGAGGGCTCTGTGGCGGTATATCTCTGCGATCTGACGTGATATCCTTAGACGAGGGCTCTGTGGCTGTATATCACTGCGATCTGACGTGATTTCCTTAGACGAGGGCTCTGTGGCTGTATATCTCTGCGATCTGACGTGATTTCATTAGGTGAGGGCTCTGTGGCGGTATATCTCTGCAATCTGATGTGATTTCATTAGGTGAGGGCTCTGTGGCGGTATATCTCTGTGATCTGACGTGATTTCCTTAGACGAGGGCTCTGTGGCGGTATATCTCTGCAATCTGACGTGATTTCATTAGGCGAGGGCTCTGTGGGGACATATCTCTGCGATCTGACGTGATTTCATTAGACGAGGGCTCTGTGGCGGTATATCTCTGCGATCTGATGTGATTTCATTAGGCGAGGGCTCTGTGGCGGTATATCTCTGCGATCTGACGTGATTTCATTAGGCGAGGGCTCTGTGGCGGTATATCACTGCGATCTGATGTGATTTCATTAGACGTGGGCTCTGTGGAGGTATATATCTGTGATCTGACGTGATTTCATTAGACAAGGGCTCTGTGGCGGTATATCTCTGCGATCTGACGTGATTTCATTAGGTGAGGGCTCTGTGGCGGTATATCTGTGATCTGATGTGATTTCATTAGGTGAGGGCTCTGTGGCGGTATATCTCTGTGATCTGACGTGATTTCCTTAGACGAGGGCTCTGTGGCGTTATATAACTGCGATCTGACGTGATTTCATTAGACGAGGGCTCTGTGGCGGTATATTTCTGCGATCTGACGTGATTTCATTAGGCGAGGGCTCTGTGGCGGTATATCACTGCGATCTGACGTGATTTCATTAGACGAGGGCTCTGTGGCGGTATATCTCTGCGATCTGATGTGATTTCATTAGGCGAGGGCTCTGTGGCGGTATATCACTGCGATCTGATGTGATTTGATTAGACGAGGGCTCTGTGGCGGTATATCTCTGTGATCTGATGTGATTTCATTAGACGAGGGCTCTGTGGTGGTATATCTCTGTGATCTGACGTGATTTCCTTAGACGAGGGCTCTGTGGCGGTATATCTCTGTGATCTGATGTGATTTCATTAGACGAGGGCTCTGTGGCGGTATATCTCTGCGATCTGACGTGATTTCATTAGACGAGGGCACTGTGGCGGTATATCACTGCGATTTGACGTGATTTCATTAGGTGAGGGCTCTGTGGCGGTATATCTCTGCGATCTGACGTGATTTCATTAGACGAGGGCTCTGTGGCGGTATATCACTGCGATCTGATGTGATTTCATTAGACGTGGGCTCTGTGGCGGTATATCTCTGCGATCTGACGTGATTTCATTAGGCGAGAGCTCTGTGGCGGTATATCACTGCGATCTGACGTGATTTCATTAGACGAGGGCTCTGTGGCGGTATATCTCTGCGATCTGATGTGATTTCATTAGACGAGGGCTCTGTGGCGGTATATCTCTGCGATCTGACGTGATTTCATTAGGCGAGGGATCTGTGGCGGTATATCACTGCGATCTGACGTGATTTCATTAGACGAGGGCTCTGTGGCGGTATATCTCTGCGATCTGATGTGATTTCATTAGGCGAGGGCTGTGTGGCGGTATATCACTGCGATCTGACGTGATTTCATTAGGCGAGGGCTCTGTGGCGGTATATCACTGCGATCTGACGTGATTTCCTTAGGTGAGGGCTATGTGGCGGTATCTCTGCGAGATGACGTGATTTCAATAGACGAGGGCTCTGTGGAGGTATATATCTGTGATCTGACGAGATTTCATTAGACGAGGGCTCTGTGGCGGTATATCTCTGCGATCTGACGTGATTTCCTTAGACGAGGGCTCTGTGGCGGTATATCACTGCGATCTGACGTGATTTCATTAGACGAGGGCTCTGTGGCGGTATATCTCTGTGATCTGATGTGATTTCATTAGGTGAGGGCTCTGTGGCGGTATATCTCTGCGATCTGACGTGATTTCATTAGACGAGGGCTCTGTGGCGGTATATCTCTGCGATCTGACGTGATTTCATTAGGCGAGGGCTCTGTGGCGGTAAATCTCTGTGATCTGACGTGATTTCATTAGACGAGGGCTCTGTGGCGGTATATCTCTGTGATCTGACGTGATTTCCTTAGACGAGGGCTCTGTGGCGGTATATCTCTGCGATCTGACGTGATTTCATTAGGCGAGGGCTTTGTGGCGGTATATCTCTGCGATCTGACGTGATATCATTAGGCGAAGGCTCTGTGGCGGTATATCTCTGCAATCTGATGTGAGTTCATTAGACGAGGGCTCTGTGGCGGTATATCTCTGTGATCTGATGTGATTTCATTAGACGGGGGCTCTGTGGCGGTATATCTCTGTGATCTGACGTGATTTCCTTAGACGAGGGCTCTGTGGCGGTATATCACTGCGATCTGACGTGATTTCCTTAGACGAGGGCTCTGTGGCGGTATATCTCTGCGATCTGACGTGATTTCATTAGGTGAGGGTTCTGTGGCGGTATATCACTGCGATCTGACGTGATTTCAATAGACGAGGGCTCTGTGGAGGTATATATCTGTGATCTGACGTGATTTCATTAGACAAGGGCTCTGTGGCGGTATATCTCTGCGATCTGACGTGATTTCATTAGGTGAGGGCTCTGTGGCTGTATATCTGTGATCTGATGTGATTTCATTAGGTGAGGGCTCTGTGGCGGTATATCTCTGTGATCTGACGTGATTTCCTTAGACGAGGGCTCTGTGGCGTTATATCACTGCGATCTGACGTGATTTCATTAGACGAGGGCTCTGTGGCGGTATATCTCTGCAATCTGACGTGATTTCATTAGGCGAGGGCTCTGTGGCGGTATATCACTGCGATCTGACGTGATTTCATTAGACGAGGGCTCTGTGGTGGTTTATCTCTGCGATCTGACGTGATTTCATTAGGCGAGGGCTCTGTGGCGGTATATCACTGCGATCTGACGTGATTTCATTAGACGAGGGCTCTGTGGCGGTATATCCCTGCGATCTGACGTGATTTCATTAGGCGAGGGCTGTGTGGCGGTATATCACTGCGATCTGACGTGATTTCATTAGATGAGGGCTCTGTGGCGGTATATCTCTGCGATCTGACGTGATTTCCTTAGACGAGGGCAATGTGACGGTATATCACTGCGATCTGACGTGATTTCCTTAGATGAGGGCTCTGTGGCGGCATATCACTGCGATCTGACGTGATTTCATTAGACGAGGGCTCTGTGACGGTATATCACTGCGATCTAACGTGATTTCCTTAGATGAGGGCTCTGTGGCGGTATATCTCTGCGATCTGACGTGATTTCATTAGACGAGGTCTCTGTGGCGGTATATCTCTGCGATCTGACGTGATTTCATTAGGCAAAGGCTCTGTGGCGGTATATCAGTGCGATCTGACGTGATTTCCTTAGGTGACGGCTATGTAGCGGTATCTCTGCGAGATGACGTGATTTCATTAGACGAGGGCTCTGTGGCGGTATATCTCTGCGATCTGACGTGATTTCATTAGACGAGGGCTCTGTGACGGTATATCACTGCGATCTGACGTGATTTCCTTAGACGAGGGCTCTGTGGCGACATATCTCTGCGAGATGACGTGATTTCATTAGGCGAGGGCTCTGCGGCGGTATATCTCTGCCATCTGACGTGATTTCCTTAGACGAGGGCTCTGTGGCGGTATATCACTGCAATCTGACGTGATTTCATTAGACGAGGGCTCTGTGGTGGTATATCTCTGTCATCTGACGTGATTTCCTTAGACGAGGGTTCTGTGGCGGTATATCTCTGTGATCTGATGTGATTTCATTAGACGAGGGCTCTGTGGCGGTATATCTCTGCGATCTGACGTGATTTCATTAGACGAGGGCACTGTGGCGGTATATCACTGCGATTTGACGTGATTTCATTAGGTGAGGGCTCTGTGGCGGTATATCTCTGCGATCTGACGTGATTTCATTAGACGAGGGCTCTGTGGCGGTATATCACTGCGATCTGATGTGATTTCAGTAGACGTGGGCTCTGTGGCGGTATATCTCTGCGATCTGACGTGATTTCATTAGGCGAGAGCTCTGTGGCGGTATATCACTGCGATCTGACGTGATTTCATTAGACGAGGGCTCTGTGGCGGTATATCTCTGCGATCTGACGTGATTTCATTAGACGAGGGCTCTGTGGCGGTATATCTCTGCGATCTGATGTGATTTCATTAGGCGAGGGCTCTGTGGCGGTATATCTCTGCGATCTGATGTGATTTCATTAGACGAGGGCTCTGTGGCTGTATATCTCTGCGATCTGATGTGATTTCATTAGACGAGGGCTCTGTGGCGGTATATCTCTGCGATCTGACGTGATTTCATTAGGCGAGGGCTCTGTGGCGGTATATCACTGCGATCTGACGTGATTTCATTAGACGAGGGCTCTGTGGCGGTATATCTCTGCGATCTGACGTGATTTCATTAGGCGAGGGCTGTGTGGCGGTATATCACTGCGATCTGACGTGATTTCATTAGGCGAGGGCTCTGTGGCGGTATATCACTGCGATCTGACGTGATTTCCTTAGGTGAGGGCTATGTGGCGGTATCTCTGCGATCTGACGTGATTTCATTAGACGAGGGCTCTGTGGCGGTATATCTCTGCGATCTGATGTGATTTCATTAGACGAGGGCTCTGTGGCGGTATATCTCTGCGATCTGATGTGATTTCATTAGACGAGGGCTCTGTGGCTGTATATCTCTGCGATCTGATGTGATTTCATTAGACGAGGGCTCTGTGGCGGTATATCTCTGCGATCTGACGTGATTTCATTAGGCGAGGGCTCTGTGGCGGTATATCACTGCGATCTGACGTGATTTCATTAGACGAGGGCTCTGTGGCGGTATATCTCTGCGATCTGACGTGATTTCATTAGGCGAGGGCTGTGTGGCGGTATATCACTGCGATCTGACGTGATTTCATTAGGCGAGGGCTCTGTGGCGGTATATCACTGCGATCTGACGTGATTTCCTTAGGTGAGGGCTATGTGGCGGTATCTCTGCGAGATGACGTGATTTCATTAGACGAGGGCTCTGTGGCGGTATATCTCTGCGATCTGACGTGATTTCATTAGACGAGGGCTCTGTGATGGTATATCACTGCGATCTGACGTGATTTCCTTAGACGAGGGCTCTGTGGCGACATATCTCTGCGATCTGACATGATTTCATTAGACGAGGGCTCTGTGGCGGTATATCTCTGCGATCTGACGTGATTTCATAAGACGAGGGATCTGTGGCGGTATATCTCTGCGATCTGATGCAACTTCATTAGACGAGGGCTCTGTGGCGGTATATCTCTGCGATCTGACGTGCTTTCATTAGGCGAGGGCTCCGTGGCAACGTATCACTGCGATCTGACGTGATTTCATTAGACATGTGCTCTGTGGCGGTATATCAATGTGATCTGACGTGATTTCATTAGACGAGGGCTCTGTGGCGGTATATCTCTGTGATCTGACGTGATTTCCTTAGACGAGGGCTCTGTGGCGGTATATCTCTGTGATCTGATGTGATTTCATTAGACGAGGGCTCTGTGGCGGTATATCTCTGCGATCTGACGTGATTTCCTTAGGCGAGGGCTCTGTGGCGGTATATCACTGCGATCTGACGTGATTTCCTTAGACGAGGGCTCTGTGGCGTTATATCACTGCGATCTGACGTGATTTCATTAGACGAGGGCTCTGTGGCGGTATATCTCTACGATCTGACGTGAGTACATTAGACGAGGGCTCTGTGGCAGTATATCTCTGTGATCTGAGGTGATTTCATTAGACGAGGGCTCTGTGGGGACATATCTCTGCGATCTGACGTGATTTCATTAGACGAGGGCTCTGTGGCGGTATATCTCTGCGATCTGATGTGATTTCATTAGGCGAGGGCTCTGTGGCGGTATATCTCTGCGATCTGACGTGATTTCATTAGACGAGGGCTCTGTGGCGGTATATCTCTGCGATCTGACGTGATTTCATTAGGCGAGGGCTCTGTGGCGGTATATCTCTGTGATCTGACGTGATTTCATTAGACGAGGGCTCTGTGGCGGTATATCTCTGCGATCTGACGTGATTTCATTAGGCGAGGGCTCTGTGGCGGTATATCTCTGCGATCTGACGTGATATCATTAGGCGAAGGCTCTGTGGCGTTATATCTCTGCAATCTGATGTGACTTCATTAGGCGAGGGCTCTGTGGCGGTATATCACTGCGATCTGACGTGATTTCATTAGACGAGGGCTCTGTGGCGGTATATCTCTGTGATCTGATGTGATTTCATTAGACGAGGGCTCTGTGGCGGTATATCTCTGTGATCTGACGTGATTTCCTTAGACGAGGGCTCTGTGGCGGTATATCACTGCGATCTGACGTGATTTCCTTAGACAAGGGCTCTGTGGCGGTATATCTCTGTGATCTGACGTGATTTCCTTAGACGAGGGCTCTGTGGCGGTATATCTCTGGGATCTGACGTGATTTCATTAGGCGAGGTCTCTGTGGCGGTATATCTCTGCGATCTGACGTGATATCATTAGGCGAAGGCTCTGTGGCGGTATATCTCTGCAATCTGATGTGACTTCATTAGGCGAGGGCTCTGTGGCGGTATATCACTGCGATCTGACGTGATTTCATTAGACGAGGGCTCTGTGGCGGTATATCTCTGTGATCTGATGTGATTTCATTAGACGAGGGCTCTGTGGCGGTATATCTCTGTGATCTGACGTGATTTCCTTAGACGAGGGCTCTGTGGCGGTATATCACTGCGATTTGACGTGATTTCATTAGGTGAGGGCTCTGTGGCGGTATATCTCTGCGATCTGACGTGATTTCATTAGACGAGGGCTCTGTGGCGGTATATCACTGCGATCTGATGTGATTTCAGTAGACGTGGGCTCTGTGGCGGTATATCTCTGCGATCTGACGTGATTTCATTAGGCGAGAGCTCTGTGGCGGTATATCACTGCGATCTGACGTGATTTCATTAGACGAGGGCTCTGTGGCGGTATATCTCTGCGATCTGACGTGATTTCATTAGACGAGGGCTCTGTGGCGGTATATCTCTGCGATCTGATGTGATTTCATTAGACGAGGGCTCTGTGGCGGTATATCTCTGCGATCTGATGTGATTTCATTAGACGAGGGCTCTGTGGCTGTATATCTCTGCGATCTGATGTGATTTCATTAGACGAGGGCTCTGTGGCGGTATATCTCTGCGATCTGACGTGATTTCATTAGGCGAGGGCTCTGTGGCGGTATATCACTGCGATCTGACGTGATTTCATTAGACGAGGGCTCTGTGGCGGTATATCTCTGCGATCTGACGTGATTTCATTAGGCGAGGGCTGTGTGGCGGTATATCACTGCGATCTGACGTGATTTCATTAGGCGAGGGCTCTGTGGCGGTATATCACTGCGATCTGACGTGATTTCCTTAGGTGAGGGCTATGTGGCGGTATCTCTGCGATCTGACGTGATTTCATTAGACGAGGGCTCTGTGGCGGTATATCTCTGCGATCTGATGTGATTTCATTAGACGAGGGCTCTGTGGCGGTATATCTCTGCGATCTGATGTGATTTCATTAGACGAGGGCTCTGTGGCTGTATATCTCTGCGATCTGATGTGATTTCATTAGACGAGGGCTCTGTGGCGGTATATCTCTGCGATCTGACGTGATTTCATTAGGCGAGGGCTCTGTGGCGGTATATCACTGCGATCTGACGTGATTTCATTAGACGAGGGCTCTGTGGCGGTATATCTCTGCGATCTGACGTGATTTCATTAGGCGAGGGCTGTGTGGCGGTATATCACTGCGATCTGACGTGATTTCATTAGGCGAGGGCTCTGTGGCGGTATATCACTGCGATCTGACGTGATTTCCTTAGGTGAGGGCTATGTGGCGGTATCTCTGCGAGATGACGTGATTTCATTAGACGAGGGCTCTGTGGCGGTATATCTCTGCGATCTGACGTGATTTCATTAGACGAGGGCTCTGTGATGGTATATCACTGCGATCTGACGTGATTTCCTTAGACGAGGGCTCTGTGGCGACATATCTCTGCGATCTGACATGATTTCATTAGACGAGAGCTCTGTGGCGGTATATCTCTGCGATCTGACGTGATTTCATAAGACGAGGGATCTGTGGCGGTATATCTCTGCGATCTGATGCAACTTCATTAGACGAGGGCTCTGTGGCGGTATATCTCTGCGATCTGACGTGCTTTCATTAGGCGAGGGCTCCGTGGCAACGTATCACTGCGATCTGACGTGATTTCATTAGACAAGTGCTCTGTGGCGGTATATCAATGTGATCTGACGTGATTTCATTAGACGAGGGCTCTGTGGCGGTATATCTCTGTGATCTGACGTGATTTCCTTAGACGAGGGCTCTGTGGCGGTATATCTCTGTGATCTGATGTGATTTCATTAGACGAGGGCTCTGTGGCGGTATATCTCTGCGATCTGACGTGATTTCCTTAGGCGAGGGCTCTGTGGCGGTATATCACTGCGATCTGACGTGATTTCCTTAGACGAGGGCTCTGTGGCGTTATATCACTGCGATCTGACGTGATTTCATTAGACGAGGGCTCTGTGGCGGTATATCTCTACGATCTGACGTGAGTACATTAGACGAGGGCTCTGTGGCAGTATATCTCTGTGATCTGAGGTGATTTCATTAGACGAGGGCTCTGTGGGGACATATCTCTGCGATCTGACGTGATTTCATTAGACGAGGGCTCTGTGGCGGTATATCTCTGCGATCTGATGTGATTTCATTAGGCGAGGGCTCTGTGGCGGTATATCTCTGCGATCTGACGTGATTTCATTAGACGAGGGCTCTGTGGCGGTATATCTCTGCGATCTGACGTGATTTCATTAGGCGAGGGCTCTGTGGCGGTATATCTCTGTGATCTGACGTGATTTCATTAGACGAGGGCTCTGTGGCGGTATATCTCTGCGATCTGACGTGATTTCATTAGGCGAGGGCTCTGTGGCGGTATATCTCTGCGATCTGACGTGATATCATTAGGCGAAGGCTCTGTGGCGTTATATCTCTGCAATCTGATGTGACTTCATTAGGCGAGGGCTCTGTGGCGGTATATCACTGCGATCTGACGTGATTTCATTAGACGAGGGCTCTGTGGCGGTATATCTCTGTGATCTGATGTGATTTCATTAGACGAGGGCTCTGTGGCGGTATATCTCTGTGATCTGACGTGATTTCCTTAGACGAGGGCTCTGTGGCGGTATATCACTGCGATCTGACGTGATTTCCTTAGACAAGGGCTCTGTGGCGGTATATCTCTGTGATCTGACGTGATTTCCTTAGACGAGGGCTCTGTGGCGGTATATCTCTGGGATCTGACGTGATTTCATTAGGCGAGGTCTCTGTGGCGGTATATCTCTGCGATCTGACGTGATATCATTAGGCGAAGGCTCTGTGGCGGTATATCTCTGCAATCTGATGTGACTTCATTAGGCGAGGGCTCTGTGGCGGTATATCACTGCGATCTGACGTGATTTCATTAGACGAGGGCTCTGTGGCGGTATATCTCTGTGATCTGATGTGATTTCATTAGACGAGGGCTCTGTGGCGGTATATCTCTGTGATCTGACGTGATTTCCTTAGACGAGGGCTCTGTGGCGGTATATCACTGCGATCTGACGTGATTTCCTTAGACAAGGGCTCTGTGGCGGTATATCCCTGCGATCTGACGTGATTTCATTAGGTGAGGGTTCTGTGGCGGTATATCACTGCGATCTGACGTGATTTCAATAGACGAGGGCTCTGTGGAGGTATATATCTGTGATCTGACGTGATTTCATTAGACGAGGGCTCTGTGGCGGTATATCTCTGCGATCTGACGTGATTTCATTAGGTGAGGGCTCTGTGGCGGTATATCTCTGTGATCTGATGTGATTTCATTAGGTGAGGGCTCTGTGGCGGTATATCTCTGTGATCTGACGTGATTTCCTTAGACGAGGGCTCTGTGGCGTTATATCACTGCGATCTGACGTGATTTCATTAGACGAGGGCTCTGTGGCGGTATATCTCTGCGATCTGACGTGAGTACATTAGACGAGGGCTCTGTGGCGGTATATCTCTGTGATCTGAGGTGATTTCATTAGACGAGGGCTCTGTGGGGACATATCTCTGCGATCTGACGTGATTTCATTAGACGAGGGCTCTGTGGCGGTATATCTCTGCGATCTGACGTGATTTCATTAGACGAGGGCTCCGTGGCGACATATCACTGCAATCTGATGTGAGTACATTAGACGAGGGCTCTGTGGCGGTATATCTCTGTGATCTGAGGTGATTTCATTAGACGAGGGCTCTGTGGGGACATATCTCTGCGATCTGACGTGATTTCATTAGACGAGGGCTCTGTGGCGGTATATCTCTGCGATCTGATGTGATTTCATTAGGCGAGGGCTCTGTGGCGGTATATCTCTGCGATCTGACGTGATTTCATTAGGCGAGGGCTCTGTGGCGGTATATCACTGCGATCTGATGTGATTTCATTAGACGTGGGCTCTGTGGAGGTATATATCTGTGATCTGACGTGATTTCATTAGACAAGGGCTCTGTGGCGGTATATCTCTGCGATCTGACGTGATTTCATTAGGTGAGGGCTCTGTGGCGGTATATCTGTGATCTGATGTGATTTCATTAGGTGAGGGCTCTGTGGCGGTATATCTCTGTGATCTGACGTGATTTCCTTAGACGAGGGCTCTGTGGCGTTATATAACTGCGATCTGACGTGATTTCATTAGACGAGGGCTCTGTGGCGGTATATTTCTGCGATCTGACGTGATTTCATTAGGCGAGGGCTCTGTGGCGGTATATCACTGCGATCTGACGTGATTTCATTAGACGAGGGCTCTGTGGCGGTATATCTCTGCGATCTGACGTGATTTCATTAGGCGAGGGCTCTGTGGCGGTATATCACTGCGATCTGATGTGATTTGATTAGACGAGGGCTCTGTGGCGGTATATCTCTGTGATCTGATGTGATTTCATTAGACGAGGGCTCTGTGGTGGTATATCTCTGTGATCTGACGTGATTTCCTTAGACGAGGGCTCTGTGGCGGTATATCTCTGTGATCTGATGTGATTTCATTAGACGAGGGCTCTGTGGCGGTATATCTCTGCGATCTGACGTGATTTCATTAGACGAGGGCACTGTGGCGGTATATCACTGCGATTTGACGTGATTTCATTAGGTGAGGGCTCTGTGGCGGTATATCTCTGCGATCTGACGTGATTTCATTAGACGAGGGCTCTGTGGCGGTATATCACTGCGATCTGATGTGATTTCATTAGACGTGGGCTCTGTGGCGGTATATCTCTGCGATCTGACGTGATTTCATTAGGCGAGAGCTCTGTGGCGGTATATCACTGCGATCTGACGTGATTTCATTAGACGAGGGCTCTGTGGCGGTATATCTCTGCGATCTGACGTGATTTCATTAGACGAGGGCTCTGTGGCGGTATATCTCTGCGATCTGATGTGATTTCATTAGACGAGGGCTCTGTGGCGGTATATCTCTGCGATCTGACGTGATTTCATTAGGCGAGGGATCTGTGGCGGTATATCACTGCGATCTGACGTGATTTCATTAGACGAGGGCTCTGTGGCGGTATATCTCTGCGATCTGATGTGATTTCATTAGGCGAGGGCTGTGTGGCGGTATATCACTGCGATCTGACATGATTTCATTAGGCGAGGGCTCTGTGGCGGTATATCACTGCGATCTGACGTGATTTCCTTAGGTGAGGGCTATGTGGCGGTATCTCTGCGAGATGACGTGATTTCATTAGACGAGGGCTCTGTGGCGGTATATCTCTGCGATCTGACGTGATTTCATTAGACGAGGGCTCTGTGACGGTATATCACTGCGATCTGACGTGATTTCCTTAGACGAGGGCTCTGTGGCGACATATCTCTGCGAGCTGACGTGATTTCATTAGGCGAGGGCTCTGCGGCGGTATATCTCTGCGATCTGACGTGATTTCCTTAGACGAGGGCTCTGTGGCGGTATATCTCTGCAATCTGACGTGATTTCATTAGACGAGGGCTCTGTGGCGGTATATCTCTGTGATCTGACGTGATTTCCTTAGACGAAGGCTCTGTGGCGGTATATCTCTGGGATCTGACGTGATTTCATTAGACGAGGGCACTGTGGCGGTATATCACTGCGATTTGACGTGATTTCATTAGGTGAGGGCTCTGTGGCGGTATATCTCTGCGATCTGACGTGATTTCATTAGACGAGGGCTCTGTGGCGGTATATCACTGCGATCTGATGTGATTTCATTAGACGTGGGCTCTGTGGCGGTATATCTCTGCGATCTGACGTGATTTCATTAGGCGAGAGCTCTGTGGCGGTATATCACTGCGATCTGACGTGATTTCATTAGACGAGGGCTCTGTGGCGGTATATCTCTGTGATCTGATGTGATTTCATTAGGTGAGGGCTCTGTGGCGGTATATCTCTGTGATCTGACGTGATTTCCTTAGACGAGGGCTCTGTGGCGTTATATCACTGCGATCTGACGTGATTTCATTAGGTGAGGGTTCTGTGGCGGTATATCACTGCGATCTGACGTGATTTCAATAGACGAGGGCTCTGTGGAGGTATATATCTGTGATCTGACGTGATTTCATTAGACGAGGGCTCTGTGGCGGTATATCTCTGCGATCTGACGTGATTTCATTAGGTGAGGGCTCTGTGGCGGTATATCTCTGTGATCTGATGTGATTTCATTAGGTGAGGGCTCTGTGGCGGTATATCTCTGTGATCTGACGTGATTTCCTTAGACGAGGGCTCTGTGGCGTTATATCACTGCGATCTGACGTGATTTCATTAGACGAGGGCTCTGTGGCGGTATATCTCTGCGATCTGACGTGAGTACATTAGACGAGGGCTCTGTGGCGGTATATCTCTGTGATCTGAGGTGATTTCATTAGACGAGGGCTCTGTGGGGACATATCTCTGCGATCTGACGTGATTTCATTAGACGAGGGCTCTGTGGCGGTATATCTCTGCGATCTGACGTGATTTCATTAGACGAGGGCTCCGTGGCGACATATCACTGCAATCTGATGTGAGTACATTAGACGAGGGCTCTGTGGCGGTATATCTCTGTGATCTGAGGTGATTTCATTAGACGAGGGCTCTGTGGGGACATATCTCTGCGATCTGACGTGATTTCATTAGACGAGGGCTCTGTGGCGGTATATCTCTGCGATCTGATGTGATTTCATTAGGCGAGGGCTCTGTGGCGGTATATCTCTGCGATCTGACGTGATTTCATTAGGCGAGGGCTCTGTGGCGGTATATCACTGCGATCTGATGTGATTTCATTAGACGTGGGCTCTGTGGAGGTATATATCTGTGATCTGACGTGATTTCATTAGACAAGGGCTCTGTGGCGGTATATCTCTGCGATCTGACGTGATTTCATTAGGTGAGGGCTCTGTGGCGGTATATCTGTGATCTGATGTGATTTCATTAGGTGAGGGCTCTGTGGCGGTATATCTCTGTGATCTGACGTGATTTCCTTAGACGAGGGCTCTGTGGCGTTATATAACTGCGATCTGACGTGATTTCATTAGACGAGGGCTCTGTGGCGGTATATTTCTGCGATCTGACGTGATTTCATTAGGCGAGGGCTCTGTGGCGGTATATCACTGCGATCTGACGTGATTTCATTAGACGAGGGCTCTGTGGCGGTATATCTCTGCGATCTGACGTGATTTCATTAGGCGAGGGCTCTGTGGCGGTATATCACTGCGATCTGATGTGATTTGATTAGACGAGGGCTCTGTGGCGGTATATCTCTGTGATCTGATGTGATTTCATTAGACGAGGGCTCTGTGGTGGTATATCTCTGTGATCTGACGTGATTTCCTTAGACGAGGGCTCTGTGGCGGTATATCTCTGTGATCTGATGTGATTTCATTAGACGAGGGCTCTGTGGCGGTATATCTCTGCGATCTGACGTGATTTCATTAGACGAGGGCACTGTGGCGGTATATCACTGCGATTTGACGTGATTTCATTAGGTGAGGGCTCTGTGGCGGTATATCTCTGCGATCTGACGTGATTTCATTAGACGAGGGCTCTGTGGCGGTATATCACTGCGATCTGATGTGATTTCATTAGACGTGGGCTCTGTGGCGGTATATCTCTGCGATCTGACGTGATTTCATTAGGCGAGAGCTCTGTGGCGGTATATCACTGCGATCTGACGTGATTTCATTAGACGAGGGCTCTGTGGCGGTATATCTCTGCGATCTGACGTGATTTCATTAGACGAGGGCTCTGTGGCGGTATATCTCTGCGATCTGATGTGATTTCATTAGACGAGGGCTCTGTGGCGGTATATCTCTGCGATCTGACGTGATTTCATTAGGCGAGGGATCTGTGGCGGTATATCACTGCGATCTGACGTGATTTCATTAGACGAGGGCTCTGTGGCGGTATATCTCTGCGATCTGATGTGATTTCATTAGGCGAGGGCTGTGTGGCGGTATATCACTGCGATCTGACGTGATTTCATTAGGCGAGGGCTCTGTGGCGGTATATCACTGCGATCTGACGTGATTTCCTTAGGTGAGGGCTATGTGGCGGTATCTCTGCGAGATGACGTGATTTCATTAGACGAGGGCTCTGTGGCGGTATATCTCTGCGATCTGACGTGATTTCATTAGACGAGGGCTCTGTGACGGTATATCACTGCGATCTGACGTGATTTCCTTAGACGAGGGTTCTGTGGCGACATATCTCTGCGAGCTGACGTGATTTCATTAGGCGAGGGCTCTGCGGCGGTATATCTCTGCGATCTGACGTGATTTCCTTAGACGAGGGCTCTGTGGCGGTATATCTCTGCAATCTGACGTGATTTCATTAGACGAGGGCTCTGTGGTGGTATATCTCTGTGATCTGACGTGATTTCCTTAGACGAAGGCTCTGTGGCGGTATATCTCTGTGATCTGATGTGATTTCATTAGACGAGGGCTCTGTGGCGGTATATCTCTGGGATCTGACGTGATTTCATTAGACGAGGGCACTGTGGCGGTATATCACTGCGATTTGACGTGATTTCATTAGGTGAGGGCTCTGTGGCGGTATATCTCTGCGATCTGACGTGATTTCATTAGACGAGGGCTCTGTGGCGGTATATCACTGCGATCTGATGTGATTTCATTAGACGTGGGCTCTGTGGCGGTATATCTCTGCGATCTGACGTGATTTCATTAGGCGAGAGCTCTGTGGCGGTATATCACTGCGATCTGACGTGATTTCATTAGACGAGGGCTCTGTGGCGGTATATCTCTGCGATCTGACGTGATTTCATTAGACGAGGGCTCTGTGGCGGTATATCTCTGCGATCTGATGTGATTTCATTAGACGAGGGCTCTGTGGCGGTATATCTCTGCGATCTGATGTGATTTCATTAGACGAGGGCTCTGTGGCGGTATATCTCTGCGATCTGATGTGATTTCATTAGACGAGGGCTCTGTGGCGGTATATCTCTGCGATCTGACGTGATTTCATTAGGCGAGGGATCTGTGGCGGTATATCACTGCGATCTGACGTGATTTCATTAGACGAGGGCTCTGTGGCGGTATATCTCTGCGATCTGACGTGATTTCATTAGGCGAGGGCTGTGTGGCGGTATATCACTGCGATCTGACGTGATTTCATTAGGCGAGGGCTCTGTGGCGGTATATCACTGCGATCTGACGTGATTTCCTTAGGTGAGGGCTATGTGGTGGTATCTCTGCGAGATGACGTGATTTCATTAGACGAGGGCTCTGTGGCGGTATATCTCTGCGATCTGACGTGATTTCATTAGACGAGGGCTCTGTGACGGTATATCACTGCGATCTGACGTGATTTCCTTAGACGAGGGCTCTGTGGCGACATATCTCTGCGATCTGACGTGATTTCATTAGGCGAGGGATCTGCGGCGGTATATCTCTGCGATCTGACGTGATTTCCTTAGACGAGGGCTCTGTGGCGGTATATCACTGCAATCTGACGTGATTTCATTAGACGAGGGCTCTGTGGCGGTATATCTCTGCGATCTGACGTGATTTCATTAGACGAGGGCTCTGTGGTGGTATATCTCTGCGATCTGACGTGAATTCATTAGGCGAGGGATCTGCGGCGGTATATCTCTGCGATCTGACGTGATTTCCTTAGACGAGGGCTCTGTGGCGGTATATCACTGCAATCTGACGTGATTTCATTAGACGAGGGCTCTGTGGCGGTATATCTCTGCGATCTGACGTGATTTCACTAGACGAGGGCTCTGAGGTGGTATATCTCTGCGAGATGACGTGATTTCCTTAGACGAGGGCTCTGTGGCGGTATATCACTGCAATCTGACGTGATTTCATTAGACGAGGGCTCTGTGGCGGTATATCTCTGTGATCTGACGTGATTTCATAAGACGAGGGCTCTTTGGCGGTATATCTCTGTGATCTGACGTGAATTCATTAGACGAGGGCTCTGTGGGGACATATCTCTGCGAGATGACGTGATTTCATTAGGCGAGGGCTCTGTGGCGGTATATCTCTGCGATCTGACGTGATATCATTAGACGAGGGCTCTGTGGCGGTATATCTCTGTGATCTGACGTGATTTCCTTAGACGAGGGCTCTGTGGCGGTATATCTCTGTGATCTGATGTGATTTCATTAGACGAGGGCTCTGTGGCGGTATATCTCTGCGATCTGACGTAATTTCCTTAGGCGAGGGCTCTGTGGCGGTATATCACTGCGATCTGACGTGATTTCCTTAGACGAGGGCTCTGTGGCAGTATATCACTGCGATCTGACGTGATTTCCTTAGACGAGGGCTCTGTGGCGGTATATCTCTGCGATCTGACGTGATTTCCTTAGGCGAGGGCTCTGTGGCGGTATATCTCTGCGATCTGACGTGATTTCCTTAGGCGAGGGCTCTGTGGCAGTATATCTCTGTGATCTGACGTGATTTCATTAGACGAGGGCTCTGTGGCGGTATATCACTGCGATCTGACGTGATTTCATTAGACGAGGGCTCTGTGGCGGTATATCTCTGCGATCTGACGTGATATCATTAGACGAGGGCTCTGTGGCGGTATATATCTGTGATCTGACGTGATTTCATTAGACGAGGGCTCTGTGGCGGTATGTCTCTGCGAGATGACGTGATTTCATTAGACGAGGGCTCTGTGGCGGTATGTCTCTGCGAGATGACGTGATTTCATTAGGCGAGGGCTCTGTGGCGGTATATATCTGTGATCTGACGTGATTTCATTAGACGAGGGCTCTGTGGCGGTATGTCTCTGCGAGATGACGTGATTTCATTAGACGAGGGCTCTGTGGCGGTATGTCTCTGCGAGATGACGTGATTTCATTAGGCGAGGGCTCTGTGGCGGTATATCACTGCGATCTGACGTGATTTCATTAGGCGAGGGCTCTGTGGCGGTATATCTCTGCGATCTGACGTGAATTCATTAGACAATGGCTCTGTGGCGGTATATCACTATGATCTGACGTGATTTCCTTAGGTGAGCACTCTGTGGCGGTATATCACTGCAATCTGACGTGATTTCATTAGACGAGGGTTCCGTGGCGACATATCACTGCACTCTGATGTGACTTCATTAAGCGAGGGCTCTGTGGCGGTATATCTCTGCGATCTGACGTGATTTCATTAGGCGAGGGCTCTGTGTCAACATATTACTGCGATCTGACGTGATTTCATTAGACGAGGGCTCTGTGGCGGTATATCTCTGCGATCTGACGTGATTTCATTAGACGAGGGCTCTGTGGCGGTATATCTCTGCGATCTGATGCAACTTCATTAGACGAGGGCTCTGTGGCGGTATATCTCTGCGATCTGACGTGCTTTCATTAGGCGAGGGCTCCGTGGCAACGTATCACTGCGATCTGACGTGATTTCATTAGACAAGTGCTCTGTGGCGGTATATCCATTCGATCTGACGTGATTTCATTAGACGAGGGCTCTGTGGCGGTATATCTCTGTGATCTGACGTGATTTCCTTAGACGAGGGCTCTGTGGCGGTATATCTCTGCGATCTGACGTGATTTCCTTAGGCGAGGGCTCTGTGGCGGTATATCACTGCGATCTGACGTGATTTCCTTAGACGAGGGATCTGTGGCAGTATATCACTGCGATCTGACGTGATTTCCTTAGACGAGGGCTCTGTGGCGGTATATCTCTGCGATCTGACGTGATTTCCTTAGGCGAGGGCTCTGTGGCGGTATATCTCTGCGATCTGACGTGATTTCCTTAGGCGAGGGCTCTGTGGCGGTATATCTCTGTGATCTGACTTGATTTCATTAGACGAGGGCTCTGTGGCGGTATATAACTGCGATCTGACGTGATTTCATTAGACGAGGGCTCTGTGGCGGTATATCTCTGCGATCTGACGTGATTTCAATAGACAAGGGCTCTGTGGAGGTATATATCTGTGATCTGACGTGATTTCATTAGACGAGGGCTCTGTGGCGGTATATCTCTGCGATCTGACGTGATTTCATTAGGTGAGGGCTCTGTGGCGGTATATCTCTGTGATCTGACGTTATTTCCTTAGACGAGGGCTCTGTGGCGGTATATCACTGCGATCTGACGTGATTTCATTAGGTGAGGGCTCTGTGGCGGTATATCTCTGTGATCTGACGTGATTTCCTTAGACGAGGGCTCTGTGGCGGTATATCTCTGCGATCTGACGTGATTTCATTAGGCGAGGGCTCTGTGGCGGTAAATCTCTGTGATCTGACGTGATTTCATTAGACGAGGGCTCTGTGGCGGTATATCTCTGTGATCTGACGTGATTTCCTTAGACGAGGGCTCTGTGGTGGTATATCTCTGCGATCTGACGTGATTTCATTAGGTGAGGGTTCTGTGGCGGTATATCACTGCGATCTGACGTGATTTCAATAGACGAGGGCTCTGTGGAGGTATATATCTGTGATCTGACGTGATTTCATTAGACGAGGGCTCTGTGGCGGTATATCTCTGCGATCTGACGTGATTTCATTAGGTGAGGGCTCTGTGGCGGTATATCTCTGTGATCTGATGTGATTTCATTAGGTGAGGCTCTGTGGCGGTATATCTCTGTGATCTGACGTGATTTCCTTAGACGAGGGCTCTGTGGCGTTATATCACTGCGATCTGACGTGATTACATTAGACGAGGGCTCTGTGGCGGTATATCTCTGTGATCTGAGGTGATTTCATTAGACGAGGGCTCTGTGGGGACATATCACTGCGATCTGATGTGATTTCATTAGGCGTGGGCTCTGTGGCGGTATATCTCTGCGATCTGACGTGATTTCATTAGGCGAGAGCTCTGTGGCGGTATATCACTGCGATCTGACGTGATTT